>NW_023276808.1:10118493-10136592 GCF_003668045.3 Cricetulus griseus
GATGACAAATCCTTGGGAGAAAGATGCCTGTGGGGAGCACACTGGGCTAGCCAAGGGGTGGGTGCCCCCAAAACTAAGTGTGCCCCTCTGTCCCTGCATTCCTGGGAAGCTGAGGTCCCAGCAGGTCTATGGGCAGAAGGGGCTCAGAGGGTAGCAGCAGGCCTGTGATTGCTGGAGGGAGGGGCATCATCAATGTTGCTCAGCCACCCAGGGAATGTTGCTCAGTGTTGCCTCTTCACCATTGCCCAGTAAGTGCAGAGAGCGTGAATGCAGCCTGGGTGGCACTTGCTGGCTCATGAGGCCTAAAGGGCATGAGTGAACCTTTGGAAACCTTGCTGCTCTTGGGAAAGCCATGGTCCCCTAAAGTTTACCACTCACTGGCTCACTTGCCTATCACAGCTCTCTCCAGTGCTAGCAGATGGGATTCCTGCACCCTGACTGAAAAGTTGCCCACTCCTAGCCAAACAGGCTTGGCTTTGTGCTGTAAAGTTACAGCCTATGGATGCTAGGTTACTGTTATGACACTGTAGCCAGACTTCCCTCCACCAGGCTGCTCTGGTCATTCAGATTCAAGGGCTGGTTACAAATTGTTATTGGTTAGGGTAATGAAAAATGTTTTTCAAAACCACTGGCAGCCAAGGACAGTTTGTGCCCATCAGTGCTGCCTCCATTTCTTCCTAAGCCAATTATGTTAAATTATGCCATTCTGTATACTTTGGGAAGCTTTGATGTTTAAAGAAAAGTCAAAGATACATTATGTTTAAAAATAATGCTTTTCCTTCCACAGAAAAATAATATATGTGTTTTCGTTATCAAATGTAATGAGTTACATTTATTTGTCATCATTTTAACAAATTGGTACATATTATTATTAACTAAAAAAGAGGGGCAATTTAGGGTAAAAATTTTTATGTCAACTAAAATATAATAATATATAAAAGTTGTATTAAGTTTTACTGTCAGGGGCGGGAATGCAGTGCCTGCACTGTGTGTGATTCCTGCTAACAATTAAGATGGAGAAATAAGGTTAAAAAATGGATGGTATGTAGATGTGATGGCTATGTGAAGACTTGGTATGATCAGTCTGATGCAAGAAGACCAAATGTGTTAAAACATTAGATGTAGGAGATGTCAAATGGGGGTGCACATTCGGATGTCCACAGAATACACCAAAGCATCACAGAAGAGCATTGGAAAGAGCTTAAGGTGTTGAGAGTAGGATTCAGCTTCTCTGAGCAATAAACAATAAAACAGGAGAGTTGTAAGGAGGTAAGAAATTTATAAAGTTATTAAAAAAAATAAAAGGAGAGCTGGTAAACCTCAAGTGAACAGTAAAAGGAACAAACAGTTGAGAGACCAGAGAGTGCAGAGAGGCACAGAGAAAGGTACTCTCAGGATTTACAGGAAAATAAGAAGACAAGGTGTTCACTTCAGCCATGCACCCCTGAGTGAGAATCACTGAGAGACGGAAAAGAAAGAGACAAAGAGAAAAGGAGAGATTTGTCTAAGATGGGGATATCTGAGGGAATCAGAGAAAGAGCTTAAGGGAATGTAAAAAAAAATAGAGGGAGTCAAAGTAAAGTCATAAAAGTGTCAGAGGAAGATGTAAATAGTTTGCTCTGGGCTCTCATATCTGCATATACCAAATTTAAAAAATGGTAATATGGGTTAAAAATTTTGACCATAGTAGGTTAATGCTGTTTAAAGGTTTGTTTATTCCTCAATATTTATATATACTTGTTAGAAAGTTCTAGCTATGGTTTCTGGTATGCACATAAGTTTTGTTACAAACAAGGAGCTAAAACAAAAATGGTTTAAATATTTTTGCTGTCTAATGCTAACAGCAGCGAGTCATTTATTGACATAGCTCACAATTTATCTCTGAGCTCTGTTCATTAAATTTGGGTAATCAGGAATTCAGATGTCTTTTTAGTAATGATGGTAATAGAAATACTTTATGTTTAAACCTACTAAAAATTACAAACAATAAAAAATTAAAACTAGTAGTACTAGGAATTGATAAGATAAATTTAACGGTCACCCAGGTGATAATGGTTTTAAAGACATAAAGGGTACATTATTTTTGATATTGCAAGAAGACATTAAAATATTTTTAATTATTTTTAAAATGGTTAAATTTATAAGGTAACATTTGTGCTTTGTTATGTTGCTAATGTTTGTACTTAAATCAAAGAACCAAAATTTAAATTCACAGCCATAAGCTCCACATGCTAACCAAAAGTTGAACTGTTCATTTCATCTGGTACAGTAAGACAAAGACCTAAGTTTAACAAAGGGCTTAAAATAACTTCTAAGTCCATGGGTCTCAATTCTTTGGAGGTTTAAAATCAAATCAAATCAAAACAAAACCAAAACCCTTTTATAAGGGTAGTCTAGGATCCCCTGTATGTCAGATGTTTACACTGATAACAACAGAAAAATTTTGTAACATGGATTAAAACATTAAATTTCAAAGGTAAACCACACAATATAGTCTTAGTTTTATAAAAGCTGCTAAACTATTGTAAGATGTTAAGTAATACAAATTACTAGCCATTGTTATAAATAAACAAGTTCATTGCTTGTAGTCAAGCTAAATACTAATAATTTATAACAGGAAAAACCTCACTTAGTCCCCTGTAAATGTTTTCAAAGGTTAAGCTTGAAACAAGTAACTGAAAACAAGTTGCCAGATTTACCCAGGCAGACTTCTAATACTTCAGAGATCTGCAGAATATAGAATTTAAAATTTTAACTACAAAGCTTATAATATAAGACAGAATCCCAGATCCTGACATCCCAAGGTCTCCAAAGAAGATTATGGGGTACCATGGTTTGTAATGATGCTGACCCCAATGTCTTCATAGTGGGGACATCCAGCTTTAATCATGAATGGCTTTTTATATTCTTTTAATTACATTCTGTCCAATTCATTGGATTACATAGTTTTATATTTGTGTCCTGTTTTGTGCTATTATTATGATTCTGTTGTTCATATCTCTGGATTGAGTGATTTTGCCATATACCTGTGTTCTGAATCTCCCTGCTATGAGGTTTGCAAATATTGTCTCACAAAGTACACATTAATATCTAATTAACAAATTCCATTTTTGTCTCTATGCCTACGATTTTAGTTACATACCTATTGTTGAACACAAATACACTTGTTTTTAATGTATGAGAATTTCCTCCAATAAGTTGAGAAGATGCCCTTATAATCTGTAATATTTGACCATATTTACATGAGATGGCATTTTAAGGGATTTATTTCACGGATGTTTGTGTTATATGCATCATCCATGTTTTGACTGTAGCTCAAGAGGGAGGGTCAGAGTCTATTGCCTTCTGGAATTGTTCACACCTAGCTTGCCATGCATACTCTACAAAATATACAATAAGCTGTAGGTTTTGGCAATATAATCAGTGCATCTCCATTCAGCAGACGAGTATGAGGGTAATCTTCCTTCCAATGATGCAAATTTCTGTATAAATGTGGGTATGGTAAATGTGGGCATGGTAACCAGTTCTGCTATCCTGCATTTGCTACCCTGTGTCTGACATGGACACAATAATATAAATAGTGATAGCAAAAGTCAATGGCAGTATATATCTGCTTTATGACTACTGTAAAAAATCCAAGTGTCAGTAAAAGTGCCTTCCTTCTTAACATTTTCCTCATTTCCCACCTTTGTGTGAGTCTGTGACTCAGCAGATGTAGCCAGGAGATTGTGGAGTTGGCCACCCTGCTTCCTGGTGTGACAGTTCCGCTCATGTGTGTGTATGTCTCCTTGCAGAATGGTGTCACCATATTCCAGACTGGGAGGTTGAGATAAATTGTTACTAGTGCAATGCATAATAGGTAGTATCCTACCTTTACCTGTGTGCATGTGTAGCATGTTTATGCAATATCCTCCAATTTGTTGATTTTTAAATCTTTATCTCTAGATACCCTAACGGTGTTTTCTGCGCCTGGGGCTATGATTTCAGCCTTAATTATGTCCTTTCTCTTCTTCTTCCTGTAAATGCAATTATAATCCCTTATTGCTTCCTTATTTATGAGAGTTGGGTATTCTATTTCTGGCATTATATCTATTACTTTCTTTAAGTGAGATTTTCTATTTATTCTAGGCCTATTATTTAATTCATATGTTGCTATCTCTAAGGCCAGAGTTATTAGTATCTCTCATAGATTCTAATTTACTTTTAAGCATTCCATTGAATCTTTCTATGGTTCCTGCTGCTGTGGGGTTATAAGATGTATGAAAGTTTCACATCATTCCTAAAATTCTAGTCACTCTTGTGTTTGTTGTCCTGTGAAGTGTGTGCCTTGATCAGATTGTAATATATTGGTTGCCCCATATTTTGCTGCCCATGTCCATAATGTCAATATGGTGGTTGCTTGATTTGGAGATGTGGAGGACCTGGCTAATCCCAGTCCTGTATGTATATCCACCCTAGTATATGGGTATTGATTCTATTTTTAAAGATTTTCTTTATTCATTATGTATATAACATTCTGCTTCCATGTATATCTGCACGCCATAAGAAGGCAACAGATCTCATAATGGATGGTTGTGAGTCACCATGTGCTTGCTGGGAATTGAACTCAGGACCTCTGGAAGAGCAGTCAGCCTAAAAACTGAGCCATCTTTCCAGCCCCGGGGAATTGATTCTTATGTATTCCTCTAAGACTTGGAATTTTCCCAAGTGGCCAAGTTGGCATTAAGGTGTATAGTAATCTATCCATACTCAGTACTTTTAGCGAGTGTCTGGAGCCCTTACCAGGTTTTGATGAGGGAGGAATGACAAACTCAGTGAGTTGGTTTGAGTATATAAGTTTTACTTCACACTTATGTCACAGCAACACACAAACATAAGCAAACAATCCTAAGAACCACAGACAATAGGCTCACAGCAGGGGTACCTCTCCTGCAGCAGCCCACACGTTTAGGCTAGGGACTTCCTCTCCTCTGGATTCAGGCTGGATTCAAGTCTCCAGTGTCATGGAGTCAGGGTCAGAAAGGGCAGCACTCAGTTTGATGGACTGGTTGTCTCAGGTTAGCCAAGGAGAGCTCCAGGACATAAAGTCATGGTACACTCTAAAATTCCCAGTTCTGAGCTGGTCCTTAAATAGTTCACTAAATCATGCTAATCACACTTTGCCACACTCCACTCATTCTCACTCTTATCTACAAAGGCTGGGCTGCATAGTGGACCTATGCTCCCTTTCCTTAATCTTTCTTCAGCCAGGACTTTGTCTGCCTGGTTGTAACCTCCATTCTAATCTCCCTCCAGCCAGGTCTTTGCCTGCCTGGTTACAAGTCTCCTTACAAGGAGGGTGGTGTTTCTGGAAAGCCTTCAATCCCTGATTTCCACCCACTCTTCCCATATTATTTTGGCTTTTGGCCTGTGTACTGTGGTTGCCTTTGGGGTGGTGGTACCTTGAAGGCGTTGTTATGAAGCTTGGATGAACAAGTTTGCTGGGGAGTTAAATGTGTTACTCTACCTATTTAGTTGCCAAATAAATTAGTTATCCCCAGCACATTCCTCAGAGCTCTTCCTAGACTGAATCCTGCAAACTGTCTGCAGCCCTTTCCAGGTTTTGACCTGGGTGGAATGACAGACTTAGAGAGTTAGTTTTTCATATGTAAGTTTTACTTCTCACTTATATCAAAGTACCACACAAGCATAAGCAAACAGTCCTAAGAACCACAGACAACAGGCTCACAGCAGGGCTACATCTCCTGCAGCAGCCTGCAGGTTAGGGCTCTCAACTTCTGGTCCTCTGAATTCAGTCTCCTGAGGTCCCAGTTTCATGGTATTGTGTTTCAGAAAGGGAAGCACTCAGCTTGATGGACTGGTTGTCTCAGGTTAGTGGAGGGGAGCTCCAAGGCATAGAATCATGGTGCAGTCTAAAATTCTAGTTCTAAGCTGGTCACTTAAATAGCTTGCTAAATCTTGCTAATCACACCTTGCCACACACCACACATTTTCAGTCTTATCTACAATGGCTCCCTTTCCTTTAATTTTTCTCCTGCTAGGCCTTTGTAAGCTTCTGTCTCAAACTTCCTTTTGGCAGGCTTTTGCCTGCCTGGTGCCTTACACATTCTAATAAATCCATTTCCACATATGTGTATTGAATCATTCTACCAGCACTGTTGAGGAACATGGGTTGTGGTTTTTATTGTTTTCAACTCCCCAAGGAGTAAGTCATGCTGGCTAACAATAGTGCTTATATACACATTTTCCTTGCTCCATTATTCTCCAAGTATTCAACTGTCCATGAGGACTACTCTGTATTACTATTCATTTGTCAACATTTTGCTCTGAATTTCAGAAATATCACTCCTAAAGCAATGGAGGCATCATCCAACTATCTGATGGGAGAAAGTTCTATGGTCTTGTTTGTGATCTAGTTTCTGATTTCCTTTCCTGGTTTTCTGAAGTCCTTATTGCAACTAGATAGAAAGTAAGATAGAAAGAGACCTCAGTGTGAAGCCACATAACAAAACTATCCTATTGTTTCCTGAAGTCTCTCTTTAGTTGTTAATAGTTTGGCTACTCTTTCACCTGTGTGACAGAAATCCACTCCACTCCACATAGTGTACAGGGCTGTAAAAGTTTGTTAGCTACTTTGTTTTCAGAACAGAGAAGAGTAAGTGCCTTTGGAGATCAGGAAGGTAGCAGGGTATGTTCTTGGAGCCTGGGGCAAGTGCTATTGATATGATTATCTCTGCTGATGTAGAAAAGGTCTTTGTCTGGGGTGGAAGACAGGATCAGGAACTATTTAAAGCACAGTGTAATCCTATGGGAGAATCTCTTGTCACTCAGGTGTCACTAGACAATCATGTCCTCCAGGCAATCTCTCAGACAGAAGTTCTGGGTCCTTCCTGCTGTCATCTCCAGGCTTGTCTTTGTAGAAAACTGTTCTTGTGGTCAGTATTGCTGTGCTGTGAGTGCTGCTGCAGGGAGTTGAGCTTAGAGGAATTGGAAAGCCACAACATGGTTAACTTGGGGCTACTGTCCCCAGACTGGGAGAAGTGCCAAGGGAGCCAGTGTGGAGGATCCTCCCTTGTCTGAGTGGGAGTCAGTGGACAGATACAGAGGTTGTCATATTCATGCCTGGTCTTGCATTAATTATTGTGCATATTCCTAATGGTCCTGTATGCTCCAGTTTATTCCCATGTGATCCAAAGTGTCCTGAATGGTCTTTTCAATTCTCTGGGCCAGCTGGCAGACTGAGTATCTTCACTCTGATGGCTGGAACTGTGCAGAGCATTGGGATTGCAACTGTGCTTTGAAATATCCTTGTTGACATCACTGTTAAATGCAGGCAGCCTTAGTGCTTGCCATGTCACTATGAAGCACAGATTTGCCAAACTCTGATCCCTTTAGTGTCTCCCAGAACTTCTACACTTTGAAATTATAATAGCTATGGTAATTTTATTTCTTTGAGACTGGTTTTCTTGTGGCTTTGTAGACAGTCATAGAACAAGCTCTTGTAGACCAAGCTAGTCTCAACTCACAGAGATCCACCTGCCTTTGCATCCTGAGCACTGGGATTAAAGGCATACACAACCACTGTCTGGATTATTATCTATGGTTTGAATACACTTGGAGTTAATTCTGTGGATCTTGTAAAAAATATTTCCTTTGTAGAGGAACACTCCACTGCTAAACTGTGATCTTGAAGTATAGATGCAATGGCAGTAGAATTTATACTATACAGATTTACCAGTTCTTAGGAGACATTAAGTCAGAAAATAGAATTTAGGTAAGGGAGGACTGCATCCTAAATTCTCCAAAGACAAGTACCATGCAAACCAGGATGGTTATAATACAATATGATGAGATGTAAATGTTTGCTCCTCAGGTTTATCCAGCTATATTCCAATAAGAAAGGAGATAACCCTGATTTAAAGCCAGGAGAAATGCCTATTCCTCTATTAAAACAGCAGGCCTCTAAATGCTGCTCAAGGGATCATTACAGGATCACAGCCAGCATTAACCCCTCATGTGCCATAAAGGTATATTGATTCCAGAAGTGCTGCATCCCCAGTCTTTTTTTTATATTTATTTTTTATTAGTTCAAATTAGGAACAAGCTTGTTTCACATGTCAATCCCTTCTCCCTCTCCCTCCCCTCACCCTCACCCCTTCTACCCCACCCAGACCTACCCTCCACCCCATCTACCCTCCCCTCCCCAGGAAGGATAGGGCCCTCAACGGGAGCTCTGAAAAGTCCACCACATCATCCTGGGCTGGGCCTAGGCCCTCCCCCATGTGTCCAGGGCAAGAGTGCATCCCTTCATGAAGGATGGGCTCAAAGTCCCTTCTTACACCAGGGAAAAATACTAATCCACTACCAGGGGCCTCTGAGAGTTCAGAGGCCTCCTCATTGACATGATCAGGGGTCTGGATCAGTCCTGTACTGGCCTCCCAGACTGTATCTGGGGTGGATGTGTTCCTTGTTCAGGCCAGCTGTTTCTGTGGGTTTCTCCAACCTGGTACCAACCCCTTTGATCTTCATTCCTCCCTCTCTGCAACTAAGTTCCAGAGTTCAGTTCAGTGTGTATCTGTGGATGTCTGCCTCTGCTTCCATCAACCACTGGATGAGGGTTCTGAGGCTAGGGCACCCACCGCTGGACAGAGGGCAGGGTGTAGACACATCTCCAGTCTTTTGCAAAGCAGTTTTGTGACAAGGTCTCCTATATTGATTGAGTGGACTTGACCCATGTCTGTAGCCCCACAGGGTATTTTCATTGCTCTTCTTATCCTGGCAAACCACCCTAAATATTGGATTAAAAGTCTGCAGCACCACAGAGTCTTAAAAGTACTAGTTTGAGTCACATAGCGCATTGCCCATTGCAGACCAGGGAAAGGACTTATGTTTGAAGCATGATTTTTCCTTCAGAACAGAAGAGCAGGAAACAGTGCACAGTGTACACTTCAGGGGCAAACAAATGAGATGGTAGGAATCACAGTCTCAAGTTGGAGGAAGTTAGACGCAGGTGTCTGCATCATGAAGAACTATGGATGAGCTATGATGAATGACTTTCTGTATCACAGTTTTCCTGCATGCATTAATTGTTTCCATGTAAATGAAAAAGACAGAATTGATGGCTGTACATTTTAGGAGGATTGCTTGAACTACTAAGTATTCAATTTCTTTTTTTTCCGGGTTTTTAAAACAGGTTTCTCTGTGGCTTTGGAGCCTGTCCTGAAACTAGCTCTTGTAGACCAGGATGGTGTCAAACTCACAGAGATCATCATACCTCTGCCTCTCCATTGCTAAGCAGTATTCAATACCACCCCGCAGTATACAAATACTAATTTATAATTAGAGAGAACGCTCCTGTGCAGATGTGTACAATCCAGGTTGACATACTTAAGTCAGTTCAGAGGCTTGCAAAACTGTACTGATTGGGTAATATATTACATAGGACAAAGTCATGCAGTGTCTTAGTACTGGCATTCTCTGAATCAGGGAAATGCCTTTTGTATTTCAAGTTCATTATAGCTAAATGTTCTACATATTTTCATGATTCTAAAACATCAATCATTGGTATCATTTTAAAATTTATTTATTTATTTATTTATTTATTTATTTGGTTTCTCAAGACAGAGTTTCTCTGTGGCCTTTTGTGTTTCAAGTTCATTATAGCTAAATGTTCTACATATTTTCATGATTCTAAAACATCAATCATTGGTATCATTTTAAAATTTATTTATTTATTTATTTATTTGGTTTCTCAAGACAGAGTTTCTCTGTGGCCCTGGAGGCTGTCCTGGAACTAGCTCTTGTAGACCAGGCTGGTCTTGAACTCACAGAGATCTGCCTGCCTCTGCCTCCCCGCTGGGATTAAAGGCATGCACCAACAATGCCCAGCAATGCACAAAAACACATTAACACTATTGTTAATTACAAAGAGTCATTAGACGTGTATAAGTGCACGTGCTCATTTATGTGCAACTCAAGGCTTTGGGTGATCCTTGATTGGCAAGCAAGAGTAACCACATTGTTTTCCTTGATTGGTGGCACCACCTAGTTGTCACAGTTAATACATAATTTTTGTATTCTCACCCATCAAAAATTACTCTTATCCTGACCTGTATGTGTAGACCATAATTAACAGGTATGCATTTAATCAACACACCATCCAGAATTATCAAGAAATTTGCCACTGAACTTAAAATGGGAAAAATACTATACAATTTGTCTGTAGATGTCAGAACTCACATCCTTGGCCCAAGAACTTTCTACTAAATTCTAGAGGGTATAGTGCATAAGAGTCTAGTAGATGAGTGCACTGACTAAGAAAGGACATTTCTGGAAGGGAGTGAAGGAATTTCCCTGTAGTGCTGTACAAAAAGTATGCAAGAGGCAGCCAGGTGGAAGACAGACTTGAGGTGGTCTTCAGGGAAAAACCAGATAGGTGTTCTGACAACTGAGCATGTCTCTCTCAGAGAATCCAGCCAGAAATCCTGCAATTCTTTGATTGGACTGAAATGTAGGAACAGTGGTCAGCAGATTCCTAACTGGGCACTCAAGTCAGTTAGAGACAGAAGACACAAATCCAGTGAACTGAGTCCTGCCAGCACACCTGCCTAGACAACAAAACACTGACAATCAAAGGGCTGGGGTCTTCAATTTTTCAAAGTAACATGATTGCAAATGTGCTAAGTAACTGTTTATAGAACCTAATCTCAAGCCAAACATGATACAAATCCCTCCATTCAGCGAACAAGTAAAATAATCAATAGATAAGTGATGATATCATCACACTAAGTCACTGGACTCCAAAGGGGAGATAGTAAAAATTACCTCACTTATGAAAAGTAGAAGAAAGTCAATCTATTCAACTTGATTTGTAACATGTTTTACATATTTGTTGTAATATGTAAGATTTACATATTACATTTTTACATGTTTTGTTTGATTGTGTGTGTGTCGGTGTGTGTGTGTGTGTATGAGTGTGTGTGTGTGTGTGTGTGTGTGTGTGTCCATGTGTCCATGACTTTCCTTATATTTCATTGTCTTTCCTTGCCCTGTCTTGCCATGTCTAAATGAGATTTTATGTTTCCAACCAAATCTAAAGAATCCCATTCCCGCCTTGCTTGCCTTGCCTTGCCCTGCAATGCTTGAATGAGATTTTATCTCCCCAACCAAATCTAAAGAACATCCATGCTTTTTCTTGCTTTTGCTTGCTTTTTCTTGCCTAGATGAGATTAATTTTCCCAACCAAATATAAAGAAAATCTATGCCTTCACTTGCCTTGACTTCCTTTGCCTTGCCTTGCCTTCCCTTGTATTGCCTAAATCAGATTCTATCACCCCACATAAATCTAATGAAAATCCATGCCTTCCCTAGCCCTGACAAGCCTTGTCTTGACTAAATGAGATTTTATCTCCACAAAAAATCTGTAGAAAATCCATGACTGTTCTTATATTTCATTGGATTTCCTTGACCTGTCTTGCCATGTCTAAATGAGATTTTATCTCCCCAACCATATCTAAAGAAAATCCAAGACTTGCCATGCCTTGCCTTGTATTTCTTTGCCTTGCCTTGCCTAAATGAGACTCTCTGTTCCCAACCAATGAGAAAGAATATTCATGCCTTGCAATGCCCTGCCTTGCCTTGCCTAAATGAGATTATATATCCTCAACCAAATCTTAAGAAAATCCAATTCTTGCCATGCCTTGCCTGCATGTTCTTGCCTTAGCTTGCATAAATGAGACTGTCTGTCCCCACCAATAAGAAAGAATATTCATGCATTGTGTTGCCTTGCCTTGCATTGCCTTCTTAAATGAGATTCTTTCTCCGCAAACAAATCTAAAGAAAATCCATGCATTTCCTTGCCTTGCCTTTCTTTGTATTGCCTAAATATGATACTATCTCCCTAGCCAAATATAGAGACAATCTATGCCTTGTGTTGCGTTGCCTTCCCTTGCCTTGCCTTGCCTTGAAGTTCCATGCCTTGCCTTGCCTTTCCTAAAGGAGATTCCATCTCCCAAATCAAATCTAAAGACACTGCATGCGTTTCCTTTCCTTGTCTTGCCTTGCCTTGTCTTGCTTAAATGACATTCTATCTCCGCAACTAACTTAAAAGAAAATACCTGAATTGCCTTGCCTTGCCTTGCCTTGCCTTGATTTGCCTTGCCTTGCCTTGTCTTGTCTTGCCATTCTTTACCTGCGTAGACTAATGTTATTTGTTGTCCCCACCAAATATAAACAAAATCCATGCCTTGTGGTTCTTTACCTTACCATTTTTGTCTTTCCTTTCCTTGCCTTTCCTAACAGAGATTCTATCTCCCCAACCAAATCTAAAGCATCCCATGCCTTCCCTTGCCTTGCCTTGCCTTTATGCCTTGGCTGAATGAGATTCTATCTCCCAAACCACATCTAAAGAAAATTCAAGCCGTTCTTTGCCTTTCCTTGCCTTGTATTGCCTAAATGAGATTCTATCTCCCCAAAAAATCTATAGAAAAATACATGAAGTTGTTTAAATTGCATGGCCTTGCCTTTCCTAAAGAGATTTTATCTCCCAAACCCAATCTAAATAAAATCCATTACTTGTGTTGCCTCGCCTTGTATTTACTTGCCTTGCCTTGACTAAATGAGAATCTCTCTCCCCAACTAATAAGACAGAATATCCATGCCTTGCCCTGCCTTGCATTGCATTGCCTTGCCTAAATGAGATTCTATCTCCCCAACCAAATCTAACAAAAATCCATGCCTTCCTTGCTTGGCCTTGTCTTGCCATTCTTTACCTGCGTTGACTAATGATATTTGTTGTCCCCACCAAATATAAACAAAATCCATGCCTTGTGGTTCTTTGCCTTGCCATTTTAGCCTTGCCTTGCCTTGCCTTTCCTAACAGAGATTCTATCTCCCCAACCAAATATAAAGAAAATCTATGCCTTGTTGTGCCTTTCCTTCCCTTGCCTTGCCTTTCCTTACCTGCCTTACCATGTCTTGCCTTGCTTTTCCAAAAAGAGGTTCTATCTCCCCAATCGAATCTAAAGAAACTCCATGCCAACATCCAAAGAAATACACTGAGCTGAAATCTGGAATCTAGTTGAAGAGAGGGAGCAATGAAGAACGAAGGGGTCTGTACCAGTTTGGAGACATCCACAGAAACAGTTGGCGTGAAAAAGGGAAAGCACATGGACCCCAGACAATCCTTGGGAGGCCAGTACGGGACTAATCCAGCCCCCTGATCATGGATGCCAATGGAGAGTCCCCTGCGCTTCTGGGAGCCTCGAGAGGTGGACTAGCGTTTTGCCCTGGTGTGTATGAGAGATTTTGAGAGCCCATCCCACTGGAAGGGATGCACTCTGTCTCTGAACACATGGGGAGGGACCTAGGCCCAGCACAGGAAGATTTGGTGGACTTGGTGGAGCCCCGGTGGAGCCCCAGCCCTGCCTGGGGAGTGGTGGGTGGAGAGAGTGGGAATTATGTTGGAGATGGGGGAGAAAGAATGGGGGTGAGTGGAAGGAGAGGAAGAGGGAGAGGGGAATTACATGGGAAACAAGCCTGTTCCCTAACTTGAATTAAAGTAATAATAATAATAATAATAATAATAATAAGAAGAAGAAGAAGAAGAAGAAGAAGAAGAAGAAAGAAACTCCATGCCTTTCCTTGCCTTGCCTTGCCTTGTCTTGCCTAAATTGAATTCTATATCCCCAAGCAAATCTAATGAAAATCCTTGCCTTGCCTTGCCTTGCCTTGCCTTGCCTTGTGTTTTATTGCCTTGCCTTGCCTTGCCTAAATGAGACTCTATCTCGAAAACATATGAGAAAGAATATTCATGCCTTGCCTTGCCATGCCTAGCATTGCCTTGCCTAAATGAGAATCTATCTCCCCATCCAAATCGAAAGAAAATCAATTCCTTGCCTTGCCTTGTCTTGCATTCCTTCTCTAAATGAGAATATTTGTCTCCAACCAAATATAAAGAAAATCCACATATTGTGGTGCCTTGCCTTGCCTTGCCTTGCATTGCATTGCCTTGCCTTGCCTTGCTTTACCTAAAGGAGATTCTATCTACCCAAAAAAAACTAAGGAAAAACCATGGCTTTCCATGCATTGCCTTGTCTTGTCTTGGGAAAATGCAATCTTTTTCCACAAAGAAATCGAAAGAAATCCATGCACTGCCTTGACTTGCCTGGCCTTGCATTTCCTTAACTTGCTTTCCTAAATGAGACTCTCTGTCCCCACCAATAAGAAATAATATTCATGCATTGAGTTGCCTTTCCTTGCGTTGCCTTCCTAAATGAGATTCTATCTCCCCAACCAAATCTAAAGAAAATCCATGCATTTCCTTGCCTTGCCTTTCCTTGTATTGCCTAAATGTGATTCTATCTCCCTAGCCAAATATACAATCTATGCCTTGTGTTGCCTTGCCTTCCCTTGCCTTGCCTTGCCTTGAAGTTACATGCCTTGCCTTGCCTTTCCTAAAGGAGATTCCATCTCCCCAATCAAATCTAAAGACACTGCATGCCTTTCCTTGCCTTACCTTGCCTTGCCTTGACTTGCCTAAATGACATTCTATCTCCCCAACTAACTTAAAAGAAAATACCTGACTTGCCTTGCCTTGCCTTGCCTTGCCTTGCTTTGCCTTGCCTTGCCTTGCCTTACATTTCCTTAACTTGCCTTTCCTAAATGAGACTCTCTGTCCCCACCAATAAGAAATAATATTCATGCATTGTATTGCCTTTCCTTGCGTTGCCTTCCTAAATGAGATTCTATCTCCCCAAACGAATCTAAAGAAAATCCATGAATTTCCTTGCCTTGCCTTTCCTTGTATTGCCTAAATGTGATTCTATCTCCCTAGCCAAATATACAGACAATCTATGCCTTGTGTTGCCTTGTCTTCCCTTGCCTTGCCTTGCCTTGAAGTTACATGCCTTGCCTTGCCTTTCCTAAAGGAGATTCCATCTCCCCAATCAAATCTAAAGACACTGCATGCCTTTCCTTGCCTTACCTTGCCTTGCCTTGACTTGCCTAAATGACATTCTATCTCCCCAACTAACTTAAAAGAAAATACCTGTCTTGCCTTGCTTTGCCTTGCCTTGCCTTGCCTTACATTTCCTTAACTTGCCTTTCCTAAATGAGACTCTCTGTCCCCACCAATAAGAAATAATATTCATGCATTGTATTGCCTTTCCTTGCGTTGCCTTCCTAAATGAGATTCTATCTCCCCAAACAAATCTAAAGAAAATCCATGAATTTCCTTGCCTTGCCTTTCCTTGTATTGCCTAAATGTGATTCTATCTCCCTAGCCAAATATAAAGACAATCTATACCTTGTGTTGCCTTGCCTTCCCTTGCCTTGCCTTAACTTGAAGTTCCATGTATTGCCTTGCCTTTCCCAAAGGAGATTCCATGTCCCCAATCAAATCTAAAGACACTGCATGTGTTTCCTTGCCTTGCCTTGCCTTGCCTTGTCTTGCCTAAATGACATTCTATCTCCCCAACTAACTTAAAATAAAATACCTGACTTGCCTTGCCTTGCCTTGCCTTGCTTTGCCTTGTCTTACATTTCCTTGCCTTGCCTTGCCTAAATGAGCCTCTCTGTCCCCAACCAATAAGAAAGAATATTCATGCCTTGCCTTGCCTTGCATTGCATTGCCTTGCCTAAATGTGATTCTATCTCCCCAATCAAATCTAAAGAAAATCCATACCTTCCTTGCCTGATCTTGTCTTGCCATTCTGCACCGGCGTAGACTAATGATATTTGTTGTCCCCACCAAATTTAAACAAAATCCATGCCTTGTGGTTCTTTGCGTTGCCAGGTTTGTCTTGCCTTGCCTTGCCTTTCCTAACAGAGATTCTATCTCCCCAACCAAATCTAAAGCATCCCATGCCTTCCCTTGACTTGCCTTACCTTTATGCCTTGGCTTAATGAGATTCTATCGCCCCAACCACATCTAAAGAATTTCCAAGCCGTTGCTTGCATTTGCTTGCCTTGTCTTGCCTAAATGAGATTCCATCTCCCTAAAAAATCTATAGAAAAAAACATGACGTTGCTTAAATTGCATGGCCTTGACTTGCCTAAAGAGATTTTATCTCCCAAACCCAATCTAAAGAAAATCCATGACTTGCCTTGCTTTGCCTTGCTTTGCATTTCCTTGCCTTGCCTTGCTTAAATGACACTCCCAAACCCAATCTAAAGAAAATCCATGACTTGCCTTGCCTTGCATTGAATTGCCTTGCCTAAATGAGATTCTATCTCCCCAACCAAATCTAAAGAAAATCCATGCATTTCCTTGCCTTGCCTTGCCTTTCCTTGTATTGCCTAAATGTGATTCTATCTCCCTAGCCAAATATAAAGACAATCTATACCTTGTGTTGCCTTGCCTTCCCTTGCCTTGCCTTGCCTTGAAATTCCATGCCTTGCCTTGACTTTCCAAAA
This sequence comes from Cricetulus griseus, assembly GCF_003668045.3. NCBI lineage: Eukaryota > Metazoa > Chordata > Mammalia > Rodentia > Cricetidae > Cricetulus > Cricetulus griseus. Next base: position 10,134,907 of record NW_023276808.1, read on the forward strand.
GGAGATTCCATCTCCCCTATCAAATCTAAAGACACTGCATGCCTTGCCTTGCCTTGCCTTGCCTTGCCTTGTCTTGCCTAAATGACATTGTATCTCCCCAACTAACTTAAAAGAAAATACCTGACTTGACTTGCATTGCCTTGCCTTGCCTTGCTTTGCCTTGCCTTGCCTTGTCTTGCATTTCCTTGCATTGCCTTGCCTAAATTTGACTCTCTGTCCCCAACCAATAAGAAAGAATATTCATGCCTTGCCTTGCCTTGCATTGCATTGCCTTGCCTAAATGTGATTCTATCTCCCCAATCAAATCTAAAGAACATCCATACCTTCCTTGCCTGATCTTGTCTTGCCATTTTTTACTGGCGTAGACTAATGATATTTGATGTCCCGACCAAATATAAACAAAATCCATGCATTATAGTTTTTTGCCTTGCCATTTTTTCTTGCCTTGCCTTGCCTTTCCTAACAGTGGTTCTATCTCCCCAACCAAATCTAAAGCATCCCATGCCTTCCATTGCCTTGCCTTGCCTTTATGCCTTGGCTTAATGAGATTCTATCTCCCCAACCACATCTAAAGAAAATCCAAGCCGTTGCTTGCATTTCCTTGCCTTGTCTTGCCTAAATGATATTCCATCTCCCCAAAAAATCTATAGAAAAATACATGACATTGTTTAAATTGCATGGCCTTGCCTTGACTAAAGAGATTTTATCTCCCAAACCCAATCTAAAGAAAATCCATGACTTGCCTTGCCTTGCCTTGCCTTGCATTTCCTTGCCTTGCCTTGTGTAAATGAGACTCTTGCCCCAACCAATAAGAAAGAATATTCAGGCCTTGCCTTGCATTGCATTGCATTGCCTTGCCTAAATGAGATTCTATCTCCCCAACCAAATCTAACGAAAATCCATGCCTTCCTTGCTTGGCCTTGTCTTGCCATTCTTTACCTGCGTTGACTAATGATATTTGTTGTCCCCACCAAATATAAACAAAATCCATGCCTTGTGGTTCTTTTCCTTGCCATTTTAGCCTTGCCTACCCTTGCCTTTCCTAACAGAGATTCTATCTCCCCAACCAAATATAAAGAAAATCTATGCCTTGTTGTGCCTTTCCTTCCCTTGCCTTGCCTTTCCTTACCTGCCTTACCATGTCTTGCCTTGCCTTTCCAAAAAGAGGTTCTATCTCCCCAATCAAATCTAAAGAAACTCCATGCTGACATCCACAGAAATACACTGAACTGAAATCTGGAATCTAGTTGAAGAGAGGGAGGAATGAAGAACGAAGGGGTCTGTACCAGTTTGGAGACATCCACAGAAACAGTTGGCGTGAAAAAGGGAAAGCACATGGACCCCAGACAATCTTTGGGAGGCCAGTACGGGACTAATCCAGCCCCCTGATCATGGATGCCAATGGAGAGTCCCCTGCGCTTCTGGGAGCCTCGAGAGGTGGACTAGCGTTTTGCCCTGGTGTGTATGGGAGATTTTGAGAGCCCATCCCACTGGAAGGGATGCACTCTGTCTCTGAACACATGGGGAGGGACCTAGGCCCAGCACAGGAAGATTTGGTGGACTTGGTGGAGCCCCGGAGGAGCCCCAGCCCTGCCTGGGGAGTGGTGGGTGGAGAGAGTGGGGATTATGTTGGAGATGGGGGAGAAGGAATGGGGATGAGTGGAAGGAGAGGAAGAGGGACAGGGC
>NW_023276808.1:10137092-10162438 GCF_003668045.3 Cricetulus griseus
AAAATGGATGGTATGTAGATGTGATGGCTATGTGAAGACTTGATATGATCAGTCTGATGCAAGAAGACCAAATGTGTTAAAACATTAGATGTAGGAGATGTCAAATGGGGGTGCACATTCAGATGTCCACAGAATACACAAAAGCATCACAGAAGAGCATTGGAAAGAGCTTCAGGTGTTGAGAGTAGGATTCTGCTTCTCTGAGCAATAAAGAATAAAACAGGAGAGTTGTAAGGAGGTATGAAATTTTTTTAATTTTTATTTTATTTTATTAGTTCAAATTAGGAACAAGCTTGCTTCAGATGTCAATCCCTTCTCCCTCGTTCCCCCTTCCCCCAACATCCCACCTGCCCCTAGCCATACCCCCTCCACTCCCAGGCAGGGTAAGGCCCTCAAAAGCGGCTCCCCAAAGTTTACCACATCGTCATGGGCCAGGCCTAGGCCCATCCCCATGTGTCCAGGTCAAGAGAGCATCCTTCATATGGGATGGGCTCTCAAGATCCCTTCTTTTTTTTAAAGACCTTACATATTTAATACAGTGCATTACCACTGTACAAATGAAAAAAAATTAAATTCAACATTTCTAGAACAATATGGCTGTTAATTTTGTACAATGCCAACTGAACGGGATAAATTGGGATACTCTTTCCCAAAAATGACAGCACAGCTAAAGATTCCAAAAATTCAAATTATATATATATTCAAATTATATATAATATATATATATACATATATATTATACCAACAATGGTAGTATGTTATGCATCAATAGCAGCAACAGCTTTTTCAGGTTCTACAGTCATTGAAACAAAATTGTAGAGACATCCAGCACTCTCCATTAAAAAAAAAAAAGTAAAAAACAAAATCCCAGAAAAACAGCACAGTTCTGTTACCCTTGAGGAACCTAGCACCATTTTTTTTAATTAGCTTGTCAATCATCATCTGGAAGGAAACCAATCTGAGAAACATCATTAAAAGCAGCTCTGATAAAGCACGGTCACTACTCTGTATCATTAAGCAGGTCCACATATGAGTGAGTATATATCATGTTTGTAGTTTTGTGATTGGGTTACCTCACTCAGAATGGTTTCTTATAGATCCATCCTTTTTCCTGCAATTTTCAAGATTCCATTTTTTTTCTGCTGAGTAGTACACCATTGTGTAAATATACCACATTTTCTCTATCCATTCTTCGGTTGAGGGGCATCTAGGTTGCTTCCAGTTTCTGGCTATTACAAATAATGCTGCTATGAACATGGTTGAACATATCTTTGTTATATGAATGTGCTTCTTTTGGGTATATGCCTAAGAGTGGAATTGCTGGATCTTGTGGTAGACTTATTCCCATTTTCTTGAGGAGTCACCATAATCATTTCCAAAGTGGCTGTACAAGTTGGCACTCCCACCAGCAGTGGAGGAGTGCTCCTGTTTCTCTGCATCCTCTCCAGCATAAACTGTCATTGTTATTTTTGCTTTTAGCCATTCTGACAGGAGTAAGATGGTATCTCAGAGTTGTTTTGATTTGCATATCCCTGATGGCTAAGGATGTTCTACACTTTCTTATGTGTCATTTAGCCATTTTAGATTCCTCTATTGGAATTGTCTATTTAGTTCTGTATCCCATTTTTTAATTGGATTGTTGGTGTTTTTGAGAATAGCTTCTTGAGTTCTTTGCACATTTTGGAGATCAGCCCTCTGTCAGATGTGGGGTGGTGAGTATCTTTTCCCAGTCTGTGGGCTGTCATTTTGTCTTGCTATGTCCTTTGCCTTACAGAAGCTTCTCAGTTTCATGAGGTCCCATTTATTAATTGTTGATCTTAGTGTCTCTGCTACTGGTGTTATGGTCACGAAGCAGTCTCCTGTACTGACTAATTCAAGGGTATTTCCCACTTCATCTTCTAGTAGGTTCAGTGTGGCTGGGTTTATGTTGATGTCTTTGATCCATTTTGACTTAAGTTTTGTGCAGGGTGAAAGGCTTGGGTCTATCTGTAGTCTTCTACTTGTTTGCATCCAGTTATGCCAACACCATTTGTTGAAGATGTTCTCTTTGTTCCAGCGTATATGTTTGGATTGTTTATCAAAAATCAGGTTTTAGTAGGTGTGTGGGTTAATTTCAGGGTTTTCAACTCTATTCCATTGTTTTACCAGTCTATTTTTGTGCCAATACCAAGCTGTTTTCAGGACTATAGCTCTGTAATAGAGCTTAAAGTTAGGGATGGTGATGTCTCCAGGAGTTCCTCTATTGTACAGGGTTGTTTTGGATATCCTGGGTCTTTTGACTCTCCATATAAAATTGAGAATTTCTCTTTCAAGGTCAGTGAAGAAATGTGTTGGGATTTTGATGGGGATTGCATTGAATCTGTAGATTGCTTTTGGCATGATTGCCATTTTTACTATGTTGATCCTGCCTATCCAAGAGCATGGGAAATCTTTCCATTTTCAGGTTTCTTCTTTAATTTCTTTCTTTAGAGACTAAGCTGTGGGTGATTCTTGATAGGCCAGCAAGACTAACCACATTATTTTCCTTGATTCGTGGCACCACCTAGTGGTCACAGAACATAAATAATTTTTGTATTCTGACCCATAAAAATTCCTCTTATCCTGACTTTTATGTGTAGACCATAATTAAGAGGTATGCATTTAGTCAACACACCATCCAGAATTATCAACAAATTTGCCACATGAATTAAAATGGGAAAAATAGTATACAATTTGACTGTAGATATCAGAACTCAAATCCTTGTCCAAGAACTTTCCACTAAATTTCTAGAGGGTATAGTGCATAAGAGTCTAGTATAAGATTGCACTGACTAAGAAAGGACATTTCTGGAAGGAGTGAAGGAATTTCCCTGTAGTGCTGTCAAAAAACTATGCAAGAGGCAGCCAGGTAGAAGACAGACTTGAGGTGGTTTTCAAAAAGGATGGATGTTTTTGACTACTGAGCATGTTTCTATCAGAGAATCCAGCCAGGAATCCTGCAATTCTTTGATTGGACTGAAATGTAGGAACAGTGGTCAGCAGATACATAACTGGGCACTCTAGTCAGTTAGAGAATGAAGACCAAATACCAGTGAACTGAGTCCTGCCAGGGTACGTGCCTAGAAAACAAAATCACTGACAATCGAAGGGCTGGGGACGGCAATTTCTCAAAGCAACATGCTTGAAAATGTGCTAAATAAATGTTTATAGATCCTAATCCCAGGACAAACATGATTCAAATTCTTCCATTCAGTCAACAAATAAAGAAAAACCAATATATAAATGATGATATCATCATACTCAAGTCACTGGACTCCAAAGGGGAGACAGTAAAAATTACCTCACTTATGATATGTAGAACAAAGTCTATCTATTCAACTTGATTTTTAAAAAGTTTTACGTATATGTTGCTGCTGATGTTGGATGTGTGTGTGTGTGTGTGTGTGTGTATTTGAGGACAATTTGTAGCAGTCAATTTATTTTTCTACCATATGGGTCCTGACACACATCAAATATTCAGATTTGGGAGTAAGCACCATTATCCAACTGATCCATCCTGCCATCCCAAGATGTTTATTTCTCATTTGGAACTCAATCTAGAACATTCCATATAATTCAGAAAATTAAATTATTAAAAACAGCAAGAGGAGAAGAAAGGGATTGAAGTCAAGTTTGTTCCTTTTTTCTTTTTCATATTGGAGACCATTTTTTTGTATATTCCAGCCTGACCTGGAACCTGAATATGCCCTAAATTGACTTCAGAATGCAATCCTTACCCGCAGCCTTACAGGTCCGAGAAGACACAACCCACCATGCCCAAAACTCAAATATGGTTCTGTAATTCATATTGTAAAATAGAAAATAGAGCATATTGAAAAATAATCAATAAATAAAAAGAAAATGGGGTCTGTGTGATGCCTTGGTGAGTAAAGACACTTGCCACCAAATTTTTAACCTTAGTTCATTTCCCAGAACTCACATGGTAAGTGACAATTGGTCTGTTGAACTCTGGAAGTTGTCCTCTGTTTTCGAGATATAAAGATGCCTTTTAGTAACAAAAGGTGCTTAGTACTGGATCAAATGTTTAAAGAGGCCAAGACACATTGGCGTGACCAACGTGCATAATATAGAAATATCCTTGAAAACTTGCCTTGTAATTCAAACCACTTTCCTGTGGAGCATCAAAATTCTTGTTTCTCTGTGTTAAGCATACATGATAAAGAATCAGGATGATGCCCCACAACATTTGCCTATGTATTAGAAAGCCATGCTGAGGTCATGGAAGGAAATCGTGATCTATCTGGCCCAAAGATGATGGAAAAAGAGTTAAAATGGAAATACTAACTGTGAGCAGTTTGTGCTCTGAACTGTAAACATCAATGCGGAAATTTTGACAGATGGTGTGGTTCTATTTTGTTGGTTTTCGGAACTGAGATCAAAATTAAGAGGGGCGCTTGGGGGCATTCGTATTGTGCCACTAAAGGTAAATTCTTGGACAGGTGCAAGACAGACCAGAGGGAAAGCATTTGCCAATAATGTTTTCATTAATCAAGAAAGAAAGTCAGAGGTTCGAAGATGATCAGATACCATCGTAGTTCTGACCACAAACAATGCCAACTGGAGATACACTGGTGTTATTCCCATGACCCTCCCTGGCAGCTTCCTGTAAACCTAAGTGTTTGGGTTTGGGGGGAGTATGGTTGCAAAGCTGAAACTTATTGGAATTGATGAAAGGGCACCACTAGGAGTGGACCTTCAGCTTAATTTGACGCAACACGGGAGACCTCACCTGGACCAGACATGGACAGGATTGACAGATTCAAAGCTCTTTCTTGAATCCGTGGGTGGTGGTGCATGGCCCTTCTGATTTGGTGGAGCGATTTGTCTGGTTAATTCCAATAAGGAAGGAGACTCTGGCATGCTAACTAGTTAAGTGACCCCGGAGTGGTCAGCATATCCCAACTCTAATAGGGACAAGTGGCATTCAGCCACCTGAGATTGAGCAACAACAGGTCTGTGATGCCCTTAGATGTCTGAGGCTGCATGCACACTACACTGACTGGCTCAGCCTGTGCCTACTCTAAGCCAGCAGGAGTGAGTTACCCATTGAACCCCATTCATGATTGGGATCAGGGATTGCAATTATTCCCCATGAATGAGGAATTCCCAGTAAGTGCGGGTCATAAGCTTGCATTAATTAAGTCCCTGTCCTTTGTACACACTGCCTGTCACTACTACCATTGGGTGGTTTAGTGAGGCTTTCAGATCGGCCCTGCAGGGGTCCGCCCATGGCCCTGGCTGAGTGCTGAGAAGAAGTTGAACTTGGCTATCTAGAGGAAGTAAAAGTCCCAACAAGGTTTCCTTAGGTGAACCTGTAGAAGGATCATTAAGGAGAGAGACAGGGGGTGCTCTGGCACTGAAACTACATATACCTTCTTCTCACCAGGAGGTGTGTCCCTGGTTCTGTTGTGCTCAGAGGGGGAGGAGGAAGCATGATGTTGGTGAAGCCAGTGTGGTTTGGCGCATGTCTTGTGGTATTGGGTGTTGTTTCTGGTACCTGGCTATAGTTTTCCAGTGAGTAGGTTTAAAGTATCCGGGGCTTGTAGATACCCTTCGGTCCCCAGGTTCGAGGGGGGGAGATGGCCCATTGGGGGGGCGTCTGGTGGAGGCTCCCTGGGACTCCAGTTCCTTCAGTGGACAAGGCCATTCCCAGGTCTGGCTGTGGTCTGGGCCAGGTGCACCACTTGGGTGCCCGTGGGGCTTGCCATGGGCACCCTGCTTGCCTGGTGCATCGCCAGTCAAGGGCTCTGAGTCATTCCGCATCTTTTCGCCCAGTCCCGACCCTCTCTAGAGTTTGTGTTGTCTCTTTCTTCTATGTCTAGCTAGCTGGCCTGAGGGGAACCCCTACTCCATAATCCCCTTCACTCCTGTGTCCATTGGAAGTGTGTGCAGTGGGGGATGGTGGTGGGGATCCTGATGCTGTCAGCTCCCATTGGGTAAAGTTTGTCTCTTCCAACATCCAAAACATTCACCCTTAGAGGTGGATCACTCGGCTCCTGCATTGGTGAAGAATGCAGCTAGCTGAGAGAATAAATGTGAATTGCAGGACATTGATCCTCCACACTTGGAACTAACTTGCTGCCCAGAGTTCCTCCATGGGCTATGCCTGTCTGAGCATAGCTTGACAATCAATCGTCCCCGCCCTCAGTGCACTCTTCTGGGTTGTGTGGCTGGGGGTTAGCTTTAATGACCCTGCTCGCAGGCCCTCCATCTCCCTCAGTTTCGATGTGTGTTGGGTGCCTTGGTGGTGGGTGGTCATCCTCGTTGTCTCCCATGTGAGCCTTGACCAATGTCCACCCCTGCCTTTACCTTGGCTTCTTCGCAATGCTCAGCTCCTGCCTCCCCTTTGACCCATCGCAGCTTTGGCCACCTCAGTTCCCTGAGCCTCCTTGGTTCAGGTCCCTTGTGGAAGCCATAGCAAGCCAGGATGTCCAAGGAGTCAGAGGTTGTGCTTGTGGTGCTGTGTATGCCAGGCACCTATGGGACGATCAGCTCTCTGGGGGAAGCTGCTGGTCTATGGTACATGTCTTGGGAGGGGTTCACGGTGCGCCCTGGGCACTCACCACTCCAGCTGCGGCCAATGCAGCCACCATTGTGTGTGTGCATGAGAAAGAGTGAGTGCAAGAGCAGAGGCAGCACATGGCAAGAGGTGTGGTCCCTTCTGGTGGGGGGGGTCATCCTTTGGGGCTGCAGTGAAGTCCAGTCAATGGCAATTGGCTGCTAGAATGATGCAGGGCTGCCCAACTCTCTCTCAGTGACCCTGCTGGCCCCACCCCACAAAGCTGTCTCTTCTCCTCCCTTCAGGAGGGCTGCACAAGCCCACAAGGGTTGTCTTCAGTGTCTCTGGTAGTTCTAGCATCTCTCTTCCTCCATCTCCCTCACCTGTGGATGCCCGCTCCATCAGAGTTATTCAAAGAGTCAATACCAATTCCTGCTAATGTGATCACTATATTGGGAAAAACATTCCAGTGGACGTTTAAAGACACACTTGAGAGTAAAAAGAAAATTCAAAGAAAACTTGCAGGATGAAGAAGATATTTGCAAAGAATCTGTCTGACAAGAATGTCGCACTTTTTCTCTTTTTTGCTTTATTGAGACAGGGTTTCTCTGTATTGTTTTAGAGGCTGTTCTGGGACTTGTCTGTAGACCAGGGTGGCCTCAAAAACTCACAGACGTCCACCTGCCTCTGCCCCTTGAATGCTGGGATTAAAGGTGTGAACCACTAATGCCTGGCTTGAAACTTGCACTTCTAATATGCAAAAACTTGCAGAAAGATGGGTAGCACATGGGCTGGAGAGATAACTCAGTGGTTAAGAGCACTGACTGTTCTTCCAGTAAATCCTGAGTTCAATTCCCAGCAACCACAAGGTGGCTCCCAACCATCTTTATTGAAACTGGTGCTCTCTTCTGGCCTGTAGGCATACATGCAGGCAGAATTATGTACATAATAAATGAATAAATAAATCTTTAAAAATGGGGAGAAACTCTGTACTGAAAAAAAACAAAATAAATAAACAAAATATTAAAAAAGATTGGTAACACAACTGTGCAGAACAATTTCCAAGTGTGCAGAACAATTTCCTCAAAGATAAAAATCATCAATAAGCACATGAAAAGATGTTAAATGTACTCAAATATGGAGATGAAAATCACTTTCAGGAGATACCACCTCATTCTCAGTTTTGTACAGCTATAATTAAAACATTCAGATATTATATAGAAGAATTCCATGGAACCAGAAGCCTAACGCCAGCTGCTGAGATTTATGAGATAAGATAGCTGCTGGGAAAACAGTCTAGTAGTCCCTTGGTACATGAAGCAGATAGGTATCATAGAGTCCACAGTTTATAGATGGGAGCCTATGACAAAGAAATTTGTTTCCACACCTTGAGCACAAGTGTTGGTAGTGGTATTGTTTATAATGCACAGGAGACATGCACAATACAAACTAATGAATAATCTTTGTGTGTGTGTGTGTGTGTGTGTGTGTGTGTGTGTGTGTGTGTGTGTGTGTGTTCCAATGAGTTTTTATTTATAGACACTCAAATCTGAATTTCATAGGACTTTCATGTATCATGAAATGTGATTTTTGAACCACTGAGAAACACAGAGAGCATTCTTAGCTCACAGAACAGATGGTAGGGCTGGGTCTCAAGTACACAGTCACTTCCTTACCTCTGTTCTAAGTAGTTTGTGACATTTATTTGCTGGCATGGATGTAATGTCTACTTCCTTATTACATGAGATCAATAATATACAATTTGCTTAAGGCTTTGTCTAAACTGCTGGTGTATAAATTTTTAAGACAAAAAATTAAAATGATTTATGTTAAAATTAAATGCAAAAGAAACAAACTAGCCAAGTATCATTTATTTCTTGACGTGACATCTATACAGCTCAAACATACAGCAGGATGTACACCTTGGCTTCACAACAGCACCAGGCTGCACTTCTGGTTATAATACAGCAGGGGCAAGGTGGCTGGGAAATGTACATTTATACACTTCATATAAGTTAAAGGTGGCTACTATATGACCTAGGGTAGCAAAGGCTTGGACCCACTGCCTGGACCACTTGTGTCTGACCTATTAAAAATGTACCCAGTCATTAAAAATGGCCAGTTGGTGAATAGGCCATGTATAAAATATGTCATGTAAAATTACCCATTTACCATTTTAAAAAATAATATTTACACTTTAAACCTTTGACCAACTTGTCATGTGGATTTACATTATGGTAGCAAGAAGCACACTTGCTGTACTTCAGCAACCTGGCTAATTTTTTTTTTTTTTTGTAAACCATAACATTTTTGTTAAAACATCCAAATCAAATCTCTTCTCTATACATCTGTTCAGTTACTTCCAAGTCACTCGCCAAGCCCAAAAACCCGTCTGACACTTGCTGACATGTTTAATCCGAACCTAAGACTCAGTCTGGTTACAGGTACACCATGAAGACACGTGCCATCCCATGGAGAGGATCTGTTCCTAACTTTCTCTAAAAATACGAATCTGAGCTTCCTCAGACTTCTGAAAAGGCAGCGACACCATAAATACCCTGGCGGGTTCTGTTCTCACCTGTGAATATCCACAAACTACCTGCTGTAAGCCCTTTCTTTCTTGGACTTTTCCAGGGCTTTGTCCAATGTTTTCTCGTTCTCCCCCGACATTTGGGGCAGTACCACTTGCCCTTTGGTGTATGGTTGAGTCCCACACAGGAAAAGTGGAACCACTCGATGGGGCACTCATGGTTGTCGCAGCCTATCATCTCTCCATAGGAGACCTGATTGCACACACAGTAGGTGGGCTCCTTGGGGTCCATGGGGAGGTCTGTGGGAGAGGCTTCCCTCTCTGCTTTGGCCTTGGAGCGTTTCTTCCTCTTTGAGGTTTTTGCTTTCTTCTCCTTGGGCGTTCCTGAGGTGATGTCGTCATGCTCCTGATTATTAGATGCATTCTCTCTAATCTCATTGTTTCGCTGCCTCAGGGACCTCTTGTTATTCTGCTTGTCCGCCTGAGTGATTGCATCACTCCTGGACTTGTCCTTGCCGGGCTTGCGGCTGCTGCTGGTGCTGTCACTGATGTCCTGGTGTGCTTCGAAGAGCTCCACGTGACTGTCCACCTGCATGGTTCGGTTCTCCACCAGCTCCACCATCTGACTTACAATCTGGATCTTCTCATCGCCCAGCTCCTGGCTGCGGATCAGGGCCCTCTGGATGCGGTGCAGCACCCGCCACTTCTGGGTGCTGTGCATCTCACGCTTGAACTTCTCAGAGGAGTCATCCAATTCTTTCAGGATGTCTTGGTATTGGGCGTCGATCTCCCGCATCAGCGAGATGTTCCTCTGCAGGTCGAAAGGCAGAGACTCGATGGAGTCCAGGTAATCCTCCACATAGTTCACCAGGTGGATCTGCTCCCTGTTGGCAGACTCGACACGGTTAACCCCGGAGTTCCCAGGCGACTCTGCAGCTTTCCTCTTCCTCCACCCCCCTGCCCCCTTCAAACAGCACTGCAAAATGCAAAGCTCTCACCCTGCCCTGCCGACAATCTCCCCCAGCTTCTTCATCCAAGCACGCCTGCAGCTAAAATTAGGCTCTCCCAGAGGCACTTCCATGCCTTGTGGACCCCAGGGCCTGCAGGCGCTGACCGTGGCCATGAATAATCTTCTAAGAGAGCATATCCTGAAGTTCTTTCCTGTGCTTTTGTTAAGCATAAAACAACAGCACAAGTGCAGAAGTCAGAGGACAACTATTGTGAGTAGCTTCTCTGTGTCCACCATAGGGGTCCCAGCAATGAAAATCAGCACTTGCCTACAGCAAGCACTTTACCTGATGAGCAATCTCTTTTTCCTTCCTTTCTTCCTTCCTTCCTTCCTTCCTTCTTTCCTTCCTTCCTTCCTTCCCACTTTCCTTCCTTCCTTCCTTTCCTTTCTTCCTTCCTATAGTTCTTTCCTTCTTTCTCTTTCTTTCTTTCTTTCTTTCTTTCTTTCTTTCTTTCTTTCTTTCTTTCCTTACTACTTACCTTTCTCTTTCCAAAAGCCTGTTTCCCTCCCCTCTTCACAGCTCTTTCCACTCCCACTTACATCCTTCTTTTCTCCTTCCTTCCTCCTCCTCCCTGTTACACCACTGCCACACAATTTCCTGAATGTACAGTGGGAAGATCTGAATACAACTCCTCTTCCCCACTGAAACTTGTTGACCTTTTAAAGTTTATTTTACTTTGTCTTCTTTCTAAGTGAGTACTGGGTCAGATGATTCAAGTTTCTTAAAGTGACCTTTTGTAGGGAGTAACCCTAGCCCCGCCCAATAGTCCTGGGGCAGGTACCAGGTGGACCTGGGGACTCGCCCATAAGGGCGGGGTGAAGGAAAGCCGGCATGACGTAAAGGGGGCTTCTTAAAGGACTGCACGTGGGGACCGCTCTCTCTTTGTTCTGGCTGCGCTGGCTGGGTTCTTAACCTAGCTCTGGCCTGTGTTTCACCTGGCTGTGCTTGGAAATAAAGAGACCTTAATCCAATAACCTTTGATTTCTGTATGTGTGTCACAACCTCAATTGGAAAGGATAACGTTCAAATAGAAGGATATGTCCCTAAAAGTGGGTGGGGTAGTATCCTTCCCAGATAATTACAGAAGCAGCACTTTGGGAGAAGGCATAAATGATCCATACGAAATTCCAAAACAATGTAATATCCACAAATTGTGCAAATATTAATAGTCCCCTAAGCATTCAACATTCTGAGATCAAAAACAAAAATGTCATAACCCTGAACCTGACCCTAACGGGAAGCCTAACCCCGAACCTAACCCTAACACTAAACCTCGACTTGGCCGTAACCCTGAATCCTAACTATAACCCTGAACCCAACAACTATCCCTAACTCTAACCATGAACCCTAACCATAACCCTAATCCTAAACCTAACCCTAATCCTTAAACATAACCCTAACCCTCAACCAAAAACCTGACTCTAACCCTGAACAGTGAACCCTAACCCTATCCCTAAACATAACCATAACCGTATGCATAAACATAACCCTATCCATAACTCTAACCTCTTAGCTAATCCCTACTCCTAACCCTAAACATAAATCTGAACCCCAACCCTAAACCCTAACATTAAGCGTTAACACTATCCCTAACCATAACCTTTGCCCTAACCCTAACCCTGAACTCTATCCCTATCCACTAAAATTAATGCTAACCTTAACCCTAATCCTGAGACCTAATCCTAACCCTAACCTTTTCCTTATCTCATAACCTTAACACTAACCCTAACCAGAAACATAACCCTAATCTAATACTAACCCTAACTCTAACTCTAACCCTAACACTGAACCTTAACACTTAACACTGAACCCTAACCAGAACACTAACCCTACTCCAACCCTTAGCCCTAACCTAACCCTAACACTATAAGTAACCCTAAGCATAACCACAACCCTAAATCCTAACCCTACTCTAACCATAACGCTGAATCCTAACTCTAAACTCAAGCCTAACACTGAAACCTTAACCTAACCCTAACCCTTACCCTACGCTTGAACCCTGAACACTAACCCTAACCATAATCCTAACCATGAACCCTAAAGCTAACCAAAATATAAACCTAAACCTGACAATAACCCTAACCATAACTGTAACCATAAAACTAATCCTTTACCATGAACCCTGAATCCTAACCCTAACATTAACCCTATCTCCAACTCTAACCCTAAACCTAACCATAACCCTAACACTAAGCCTGAAACACTAACCAGAACCCAATGGTAACACTGACAGTAACACCAAACCGTAAACCTAACCTTAACCCTAAACCTGTAACCTAACCCTAACCCTAAAACCTCACCCTAACACTAACCTTAAGGCTAAACCTGAACATTAAACACTAACCATAAACATGAACCCCAACTGTAACCCTAACACTGAACCCTTACCCCTAAACCCCAAAATCTAACCCTAACTCTTAACCTTGAACCCTAAGCCTAACCTTAACCAAACCCTAAAAGTAACCATGAACCCTAAAGCTAACCCTAACCATAAACCCTAATACTAACAAGAACCCCAACAATAACTCTAAACACCTACCATGAACCCAGACGCTATCCCTAAACCAAACCATTGCCCTATCCTAACCATGATCCTTAACCGCAAAACAAACCCTAAACCCAACCCAAATCCTATCCCAAACAGAACAATAATCTCTAACCCTAATCCTAACATTAAACCTATCTTTAACCCTAAACTGAAACCTTATCCTGAACCCTGAATAGTAACCCTAACCCCAACCCTGAACCATACTCCTAACCCTACCCCTATTCCTAACCCTAACCATAAATCTGCCACCTAACCACAATTCTTACCTTGAACCCTTCCATAACCACAACCCTTACCCTATCCTTAAACCCTAACAATAAACAATAATCATATCTCTGAACCCTGACCCTAACCCTAAACTTATACCCTAAACCTAACCCTAACACTAACCCTGAACCCAAAACCTAAACTTAAGCCTAACATTGAAAACTAAACCTAATCCTAACCAAACCTCGAACCTTAAACCTAACGCTAAACAAACTCTAAAAATAACCATGAACCCTAAACCCAACAATATCGGTATCCCTAAACCTAACCATACCCTAATACTAACAATAACTCTAACACTAACTCTGAACACTTACCAGGAACTCTGACCCTAACCGTAACACTAAACGAAAGCCTAACCCTAAATGTAACTATAACCTAACCCTAAACATGATCGTTAACCCGAAAACAAACCCTAAACCTAACCCTAACCCTATCCCTAACTCTAACATTAAACCTATCTTTAACCATAAGCTTAAACCTAAAGCTGAACCCTGAGTTGTAACCCTAACCCTAATCTTAACCCTGAATTATAACCCTACCCCTGAACCCTACCCATAACCCTATTCCTAACACTAACCTTAATCCTTAATCCTAACCCTAAATAAGAACTCTCACCCTAACACTTACACAGAACCCTATCCATAACCATAACCCTTGCCCTATACCTAACCCTGACCCTAACACTAAACTTATCCCCTAAACCTAACCCTAAACTTAACCCTAACCCTAATACTAACCTCCAACTCTAACTCTAACCCTAAACCTAACCATAACGCTAAACCTGAACCCTAAAACTAACCCTAATCATAACACTAACCTAAACCTAACACTGAATTGTAAACCTAACTCTACCCTAACCCTAAACCCCAACCCGAACCAAAACCCCTACCCCTAACCCTAACATTAACCCTTCCCTGAACCCTACCCCAGACACTAACACTTAACTCTATCCCCAAACCTGACACTAACTCTAACCCTATGCCTGAACCCTGAAATCTAACCCTAATCCTAACCATGAACCCTAACACTAACCCCTAACCTTAACCCTAAACAAACATAACCATAACCCTGTACCCTGAACCCCAACACTAACCCTAAATATAACTCTAACCCTAAGCCCTAACACTAATGCTAACCCTACCCCTAATCCTAACCCTAACCTCAAGTGTAACATTGAAACATAAACATAATCATAATCCTTACACTAATCCTGAACCCAAAACACTAAACCTAATCCTAAACCTAACCCCAAACATGAGTATAACCCTAAACCTAAACTTAAGTATAACCGTAAGCCTGATTCTAACCCTAACCATAGTTTCTCAAAGTCAACATCCCATTTGTGTAACCTTACCTTTTAGCTTGACTTCTCTTCATGGCTGAGGTCTTTGAAGGTTTCGGCAGAGTCAGGGTTCTGGGCACTGCCTTTGTCTTGCATCCACTTTTGCTCATTTGGTCTTCTAGTAATACTCAAAAGTCAGATATTTCTCTCCTTCTCTGCCTTGGCAAGTGTTCGATGAAGAAAAACAAATTCAGATTACAAAAGTGAGCAAAATTGAAATGCACAGGCAGCAGCTCAAGACCACTTTTGAAGTCCGGAGCATGTCTTTATTCCGGGGTTTCAGGTGGAACAAGTTGTACACTAGCTGCTGGTGCACTGGCATGCACATTTTTTGGGGAGACAGCACAGGTAAAGTTCTCTGTGTTACCTGATCAAATGCACCTGAGCAGAGGACTGGGAAGGAAGGGGCATGAGGAAGGGGAGGAGGCAGCCAGAGGGCAAGGGAACAGAGGGAGGAGAGCAGCCAGGGAAGCCTTGGAGGAAAGCAGAGAGACAGGAGAGGGGAGTAGGGGAAGTGGCAGGGGGAGAGGACACAGGAGGAGGAGTGAAGAGTTAGTGCCACTTAGAGGTGAGGGAAGGGCCAGAAATTGAGAATAGGATATGGCAAATTATCCACAAAAAGGCATCAGTACTTATTAGTCCAACATACCAACATCAAATGCCAGTCAGCCAGCCAATTAAGAGTTACCTGGCACAGCCAGCTTCATCTTTCAAGTTAGCTTCATGCTACAACTTACAAAAAACAGGTGCTGCTGAATCCCTCAGGAACAAGAGCAGCCTGGTGGTGGATAGAGGACCTCTCAGCCCCCTGCACTCCTTGGGTGCACCTGTGGTAAAATAGCATGGCCTTGGTTCATCGAGAGTACTCACCATCCCAGGAAGTGCAAGGGATAAAAAAATGACTCCTGTCTCTTCTGACCTCAGTGATGCTGGCTGGTCAGCGTCTGGGCAAATAAGCATAGCCAGGGCATTTCCCACATCCCAAAAGAAGTGGAGGACACCAATCCATCTCCTCACTAGCTGCTGAGGCACTGTCTTCAGTAATGTGAGAAGCAAGCCAGTGTAGCTAACCTAATATCTAGCAAAATAGGCTTCACACTAATTAAAAGAGATGAAGGACATTTCATATTCAAAGGAAAAGTCCATCAAAATGATGTCTCAATTCTTAACATTTATGCACCAACTACAAGGGCACCCACAAGAGCAAAAGAAACATTACTAAAGATTCAATCTCATATTAATAGTGGGAAATTTCAACAGCCCACTTTCACCAGTGGACATTTCTTTTAGAGTACTAGAAACTTCACAGAGAAATAAGTGAAATAATAAATGTTATGACTCAAACAAACATAACAGATATCCACAGACAAGTTCACCCCAAAACAAAAGAATATGCCCTCTCCTCACCACATCATGTAATTTTCTCTAAAATTGTCCACATACTTGGTGAGAAAGCAAATCCCAACAGATACTAAAATTTGGAATAACCCCACTAATCTTAACATATCACAGCACGAACTACAGAATGCCTACAAACTCATGGAAAATTCACAACTCTCAACTGAATTACCCATGGTTCAAGGAACGAATAAAGATAAAAATTATAGACTTCCTAAAATTCAATGACAATGAATCCATAGTATATCCAAATTTAAGTGACACTGTGAAAGCAGTGTTAAGAAAGTTCAGAGCACTAAGTGTTTATATAGAATCGGTAGAAATCTCACACTAGTGACTTAAAAGCACACCTAAAAGCTCTATCACTAAAAAAAAGAAACAAAATCATCCAAGAGTAGTAGACAGCAGGAAATAATCAAACTCCTCACTGAAATCACTAAAATGGAAACAAAGAACTATACCAAGAGTCAGTGATACCAACAAGATATCCAAACCAACTAATAGGCAGGGAGAAAATATACAAATTAACAAAATTAGAAATAAAAGGGGGGATAAAAACAGATACTAAGGAAATCCAGGCAATCTTTAGGCCATACTTCAAAAACCTGTACTCTACAAAAATGGAAAATACAAAAGAAATGGACAACTATCTTGATAGGTACTACATATACAAATTAAATCAAGACTAGATAAACAATTTAAATAGTCCTATAGTCCCTAAAGAAATAGAACAAGTCGTTAAAAGTCTCCCAAATGAAAAGATCCCAGGGCCAAATGATTTCAGTTCTGAATTCTACCAGAATTTCAAAGAAGAGCTGAGGCCAATAATCCTCAAATTGTTCCACACAATAGAAACAAAAGGATCTTTGCCAAATTCTTTTTATGAGGCTGTAGTTACCATGATACCCAAACCACACATTATCTCACCTAAGAAGAAGAATTAAAGACCTAACTCCCTCATGAACATTGATGAAAAACTACACAATGAAACACTGGAAAACCTATGGCATGCATTTAATCCCATAGTGGAGAGGCAGAGGCAGGTGGATCTCTGTGAGGTTGACGCCAGCCTGGTCTAAAAGTTCCAAGACAACCTCCAAAGCAATACAAAGAAACACTGTCTCGGGGGGAAAAAATAAACAAAAACAAAAACAAAAAAACAAAAAACTGGCCAAACGAATCCAAGAATACATGAAAGATATCCTTCCACCCTGATAAAGTAGGCTTCATCCCTGAGATGCATGGATGTTTCTACAAAGTAAAATTGGTAATATAAACAAACTGAAAAATAAAAAACAGATGATCATGTCATTAGATACGAAAAAGACCGTTCAGTCATGTAAAAACTGCTTAGCCATGAACCTCACTCCACCCAAGGCTGTATCTTATAACCAGAGCTCAGTGTTGTCTCTCAGTCCAGATACCCAGTCACAGTCCTAGAACCACATGACATCACTGCACAGTACAAAAACAGAGAGCAAGAGCAATGCTGTCCTCTAGACATGTGAAGAAACTTCACCTTGATTATCCCTGGGAATAGAGCATCTCCCCCAGGATGATGACCCATGAATCAGAAACTTCTGTTAGAGGCTGGACCTGAACTTCAGCTAGGATACATTGCACAGATGAGCAGCCCTGGCAGGATAGGCTTAGGACCATAATTGGGAATTCAGAGTGTGAACCTTGTGTGATGACCCTTGGCATACTAAAATGTTATACTAGTTATGCATGTCTACCTTCTTGCTCACAAAAGTTAGGATCAAATTGCTATGATTGATGATTGCATTAAATTCATCAAGATGAGGAAAGGAAACCTTATCCAAACCAAATAATAGAGAAGAGATTTTTAAAGAAACAATGTTTGATTTCTATTATACACCTAAAACAAGTAGTTTTGTTCTAGTTGCTTTATAAGCAAAAAAAAAAAAAAAATTGGGAAGCAATGTTATCCATGTTTTGCATGTGTTTGTTAGTATACTCAAGAGAATGTTTTCGCCAGGCAGTGGTGGTGCATGCCTTTAATTCCAGCAATCAGGAGGCAGAGGCAGGCGGATCTCTGTGAGTTTGAGACCAGCCTGGTCTACAAGAGCTAGTTCCAGGACAGCCTCCAAAGCCAAAGAGAAACCCTGTCTCAAAAACCAAAAAAAAAAAAAAAAGACAGACAATGTTTTCTGTGTGTACAGGTGACACAACAGAAAACAGCCTGTCAGATCCCCTGAACCGGGAGCAGCAGGTAGATATGAACTTCCTGTATGAGGTGTTGAGATCTGAACTCAGGTCATCCCCAAGAAGAATATGTGATGAGCCACCTGCCAAGCCCAATTACAGCTTTTATCCACTAATTTAAAAGTCTTTCACTGATTAACAACAATACATCAATAAATAAAGTATATAAATGATCCTAGGGAATATGTTGCATCAAATTTAACATGTTGTTTATGGTTAATTTGCAAAATAAACTGAATCCAATACAAATACAATGCCCAACTATTTCTAAGAGAAAAGATGATTCCAAAGCGACATACAAACTGAAAACATTTCAGAATGCTCTCTCTCTCTCTCTCTCTCTCTATATATATATATATATATATATATATATATATATATATATATATATTCAGGTTGTGCTGGGTCTGCCTTTAATACCAGCACTTGGGAGGCATAGGCAGGTGGATCTCTGACACTTGGAATGCAGCCTTGTCTACAAGAACTAGTTCCAGGACAGCCTTCTAAGCCACAGAGAAACTCTGTCTCAAAAAATCCAAATACAGTACACACCTTGATACAATATGACTTCTACATTTATCAGGGAAGCAACAATAATAAAGAATGCCTACAATATTTGTAACAGAATAGAGAATTGAGAGAAAAAGCCAAGAACAAAATCAGGAAAATGAGCTTTTATCCAAAAGACTAAAGTAATCTCAGCCAAACACAGATACCTGTGATTCCATGTGTACAGAAATTAAATAAAGACAGATTTCACAACTGCAACAAAAAGTGACCCCTAAACAGTTAATTTTCTGACTCTCCAGCAACTGATATTTCTTCCAGAGAGGCCCCATGGTCTGGGGCCCTATCAACAAATGTAAGCCATCTCCTACAGAGCCTTCTATGACTCTACAGCCCCTTGTGCCCCCTTGTAGGTTCAGGCAAACCCAGCCCAAGTGATGTCCAATCAAAAGACAATGTGAAGATAAAGTGGATGATTGCTTCCAGTTGAATGGATGATGTCACAAGATGTGGCATCTTCCCTATTCACCTGCAAAATACTATGGTAACCTGAAATACCTCTACATTGCAGAAAATCCTTTTGTGCCCTGGAACTGAACTTCACTTGAATCACATGATGGTGGCTGTCAGTAGCTTTCAGTGTTGAAAACACTCTAATCATGTATTGCTGAAGGATGATTCCCATGCCCTCCTAGCAGTTTCTAAACTATCAGTAACATTTCTAAGACAAACCTGAAAGTGGAGTGTAATATCCAGAACTTCTAGAATCCAGACCTTCAGTTTTCCAATCTGTCTTCCCACTGCTAAACAAAAGAAAAGCCTGTATCACTGGACAGTGATATTACCAGCTCATAGTCTCTCATGCAGGGAAGGCAGAGCCTCTCCTTCCACAGGGAATCCACACTCAACAAAGCTCAGAGCCCAAGGTGTAGGGTCCAGCCCTACTACTTCTTTCAGGTTGGAGGGAGGGATCTGTGGAGTAATAAAGACAAAAGAGCCAATCACTGTTGAAAGAAGAATGCCAATTTTATTTAGAGGGTGGTTACATCTACACCATCAGCAGGACCCTAGGAAGTAACTCAGATCAAAGTCCAAGTTCTTAAGCCTCTGGCAATATGCAGATAATCTGTATATTTGTACACAGGCCCTGTTGTCAGGAGGGAAAATAGGAAATAGCACGTAGCTCTGAGGCAGCCAGTAGCTTCCCCAGGGTAATGCAGATCAACCCTACATATGAGGAGAAAAGCACACTCCCAGAGGTACCCTACTGGTCACCCCTTAAACATATAAAAATAGAAATTAGTATCTGTCTTAGTATTTCCAGGATGTCAACATCTATCGTGCCCATCATAGAAAAGCCTGCCTGGCCCGTGCAGATCCTCTGTCTTAGGTAAACAGATATCCCTTGAAAATAACCCATCATTGATAACTCATTTGTCCTGCAACTCAGTTAGACATGCACTGAGGGGTAGTTTGCTGTCAAGGAAAGCATGATTTGCTTTCTCCACAAATGGCTCTTGACTTGCTGTTTTTTTTTGTGCCACAGGCAGACTAGGACTAAAAGGAAGCTGCCCAGATTTTAATCCTGTGGTCTAGTGATCTGTTTTCCTACCTGAAGTGACCTTTAGTATGAGTTCCAAAAGACAGGAGTCTCCCTAAAGAGGAGGCACCCTGATCTCACAAGTCTAAATAATTTTGAGTAGCCAATTGAGAAATCTAGAAAAGTTACCCAATTAAAATTTAAATTGCCCATTCAAACTAGAGAATAAATATAATTCTTAGGATCTTAAGGCAGACTGAACCTCCCCTGAGAACTATGCAGGATGCTTGCTGTGTTAAGTGCCTGAGGGGCAGCTAAGCCACAAACTCCCAGGTGGCTGCAATGGCAGCCACTTCAAAAGTAGCAAGGTCAAGATCTCTCCCATGTCAGTAAGGAAAAGCTGGTCTTCTCCAGGGATCCCATTGTTATGTCTGTACCACGAAAACTGAGGCTGCAATCCCATCATCTCTGCAGCTTCACCAAGTGGCAACTTTGGAGGAAACACTTAAATATTTCTCCAGAAGGAGCGTTACTTAGCATATCAAAGAGTGTAGGAGCACACCTTGTGAGTTAAATTAACCCCTTGGACAGCCAAAGAGACTGTATTTTAAGCAGACATAAGGCCAGGAGTGGAACATGTGGAAAAAGGTTAGCTTGGCTTCCAGCTTTACTAAGCAGACATGGCCAACTATTAGGATATTTGTTCCTTTAAATCCTTATTGCCGGCTGCCTTTCCCAGGTTAAGGTTGGAGCTGACCATAAAAGGTCACACCTGTTTCTAAGAATCCATCAGCACCAAGGCTGGCAGATTTCTCATTAGCATCCAATGGCTCATTAGAAGGCTGAACAAATCAGCAGGAACCAGGAATACACAACACTCCAGCACCCAGACTAGAGATTCAGCATTCTGTGGAAAAATGCAAATAGACCTCGGAGCCCACAACAAAACTGGATCTGGCACTCTCCAAAGACTCCAGGGAAAATCTATTCATTTAACCAGAGGCTTTATCTGCACAGAGGACACCCAAGGATGACTTGCTGCAGAGGTGTTAGAATTATGCACTATTAAAAAAATTTAAAATATAAATAAGTATGTTGAGGGGAGCCAAGAGCACCCTCAAGGTCCCCCTTGTATAAGCAAATAAGCTTTTAAGGTGTGATTGACAAGTTCCACCATAGCCTGCCCTTGGGGGTTGTGAGGAAGGCCAGTTTTGGGGGTAATTACAAAATCCAGACAAAACTGATTGAAACTTGACACATGGTAGGGCTATTATCCTTGTTAGAGGCAAATCTACCCATTGATACCCTCTTTTAAGGCTCTCTTAAATTTAGAAATGAGACCCTGAAAGCAAAATGCTGACAATCAGCAGGGTGCAGAGGAATATTGAAAATGCAATCCCTTAAATCTATCACAAGTAAATGATAATTTTTTGGGGATGGCCTCAGGGGCTGGCATCCCTGCCTGA
Source organism: Cricetulus griseus (assembly GCF_003668045.3). Classification (NCBI taxonomy): domain Eukaryota; kingdom Metazoa; phylum Chordata; class Mammalia; order Rodentia; family Cricetidae; genus Cricetulus; species Cricetulus griseus. The sequence goes on from NW_023276808.1 coordinate 10,158,468, forward strand.
GTGGCACCCATGGGCATCATGGTCTTATTGACCTGTCGAAAGCCTTGTAACAGCCTCAATTACCTAATTTTTTCTTAAAACCAAATATTGGGGTATTCCAGGGAGAAGTAGAAGGAACAATGTGACCAGCATTGACTTGTTTCTGAATCAGGGCATGAGCAGCCTCCAATTTTATTTTAGCCTGGAGCCATTATTCTACCCAAACAAGTTCATCATTTTTCTAGGTAGTAGGTATTGGAGGTATGGGAAGCTTTGGGTACAATCGCCCCCATCAAAAATGTCCCAATCCAGCCGGGCGTTGGTGGCCCACACCTTTAATACCAGCACTCAGGAGGCAGAGGCAGGTGGATCTCTGTGAGTCGAAGCCAGCCTGGTCTCCAGAGCGTGTGCCAGGATAGGCTCCAAAGCTACACAGAGAAACCCTGTTTCAAAAAACAAAACAAAACAAAACAAAAATAGTCCAAATCCTCTCCTGTCTCCAGGTGCCCTCTGTACCTGGGGTCTGTCTGACACAGGCAAGAGGTCACCCTTTAAATTCTTCCCAATCTCTTTTCCTGCCTTACTCTTTAAGCACACCCTACAACGGAGACTTGACCCCATTGCTTCTAGGACATCTGGGTTCATACCTAAATTAATTACAGATAAATATCTTGGGTACATCTCATTGTTTGGCAATTTTGAGGAGCAGAATCTCTAGCTAAACAAAATTGTATATTTAGACTTAGTTATTAAATGACAAAAATTATGAGGCTGGGAAAAATCTACCATTTTCATTAAACAATCTGTTAACTCCACCCCTTTAGCCAGTAGGCAGGGGAAAGGCCTGAACAGATCCCAATGTGACCTATAAAACATAGAAATTTTTAGGTGAACAGCATATTGAATTTGTCCAAATAACATTTTTAACCTGATCTTCTATGTATAGAATTGTCTCCACAATTTAAAGAGCCATAAAAACATAATGATTCTTAGTCCATAGATTAAATGAATCATATTATTAACTGCTGAGAGACCATTGCAACAGCACCTAACTTCATTCTCTGAGCTGTGGTTGGGGCCTTCTCTCCTTATATTTTTTCTAGTAATAACATAAGCTGCTCTTCTATCAGAAGAACCAATAGTAAAAATTGACATAGTATTTTCATGGCACTGCTCCTTACTATTTTGGGAATCTGAAAGGATGTATTAGCATAAATTGCAACAGCCCAAGATTTGGAAACTGATTATCAATTTTCTTTGAAATCAATTAATGGTTTTAACAGGCAGCTGTCTCCTGAGAGGCTTTTTCTCAAAAACCTTTATCAAATCATGTATCAACGTTTACTTTCTAGATATTTCTTTACATCTATAAAAATTTAGGAGGATGTCAGTATCTTCTCCTTTGCCAAATTCCATATAATCATCGAAGATTTTCCCTGCCCCTCAATCAATGATATGGGCTCCTTTTATTTTTCCACCAACTGAATCTTGAGGATTCAAATCAACCTCTCCTGTTAAGAGATTCAGTGACCAATGGATGTTCTTATTGACTGTAATTAAAGCAATTTTGGTAGCTAATTTACTATGTCTGAGACAAACCATGTCCAAGGAAATTTAAGCAGTTCCTTTTGTCAGCATTCATGCATTCACAATCATACATATATCAAACATTCATGTGTGGCCACACCAAACATTCACAACTTGCATACATCTCACATTTCTCATTTTGCCTAGGTTATGATCAGTTTGTTGAACTGAAAAATCCCTAATTGAAATCTCTGGTAACACAGCAGTTACAGTCAATTCTTGAATTATGAGCATCCAAAATTTGAACAGATCCAAATTTACCTATGTTGCCTTTCTTTCTCCATTAGTCTTAAGCACAGTTTCTGGCTGGCTGTATCAATAACATGTTTATACATTTGACTGGAATCAGCCAAAGCTACATCTCCCAAGGCTGCAAGTTATCTAAGTTCTGACATTGACCTTACCCTAGCCTTCTTCCCCTCTGACCTGCTGTAGATCATCTGAAGCTGCTTCCCTCTCCTGCATCTGGGGAACAAACCCAGTTCTCTATTTTCTCTTCTGTTGGTACTCTCTCTGTGACTCAGTGCCCTTCCTGACCATGTCCAAAGCAACATCTAGAAGGCTCTGTGTATTTCCTCCTCCCCATGCCATGCACTCTCTAACGCAATAACATGTTTAACTGAAGTTTCTGTTGGTCTGATATCTAAACAAATCCCAATAAACCCATGCATGTCATTTGTATTTACTATTGCTCTATTTTTCTCATTTTTCCATATATTTTCTTTTTCTATTTTTCTGTATTTTCCTTTTCTAATTTCTTTTTGAGACAGTGCTACTTTATTTCCAATCCAGCTCATTCCGGAGCTGAGGCACACTTACAGTACCTTATCAGCCTAAGTCTTTCAGAAGTTGAGGCAACCATATAAACACACCCACTCCTAACTTGAACTTGATGCTGGACAGCAAATCCACTAGTGATTTGTATTCCCTTCTTTCTTTATCTAGGTGAGCACCTCCACTATGTAGCATCCAGTGCTGCTGCTTCTTACAGGTTCCAGCAAGGGATATGCAGATTAATAAAGACAAAACAACTGGTCACTCTTGAAAGAAAAATGCCAATTTTATTTAGAGTGGTGTTGACTTCTATAGCATCCACAACTCCCTAGGAATTAACTCAGATCAAATTCCAAGCTCTTAAGCCCCTGGCAATATGCAGATAATCTGCATATTTGTAAACAGGCCTTTTAGGAGGAGGGAAAATAGGAAATAGCACCTAGCTCTGAGGCAGCCAGCAGCTCCCCAGGTGTATTGCTGATCAACCCTAGATAAGAGAAGAAAAGCAAACTGCCAAGGGTCCCCCACACCAAGGGCCACTGCCCAGCTCAACACAGGGACCAGCAGAACTTCAACTTGGCTCATGGTCCATCCCAGCCCAAGCAGTTCAGATTCTATAGCTCAGCCAATCTGCTCTTCCTGGTCTGGGGATACAGGGCCACACAATCACCATGGCATGGCTTGTGGTCTTCCTTACAGCTCTCCACAGAAGAATAAGATGAGAATCCAGGAAGGAACCTGTAAGCTACCCTCCACTGGTGCTCCTGATGGATAAGCCTTCCAAAATTTCATCCTTAGTTAAGACTACCCAGATGGGCTACAGGATTTTAGCAGTCACCCCACTGAATGAGCAGAGATCAAATGACTCAGACCACACAGACACTCCCGGCTTTGCATGCTTCCACACTATAGTCAGTTATGGTCCTGATGTGGGAAATTAGTAATTTAGTAACATCCTCCAATCTGGCAGAGCACATCCTGTTCCTCTTCCATGGCACAGGTTGCTGTGTGTGCACATTCAATTACATGCTCAATGTTCAGCACAGCCAACCCTTTGCTTCAAAGCTGGGATGTCCTGCAACCAAACACAGATCACATTCACACAGCATCTGTTGTTAAACAAACAAGAAGAAGAAGAAGAAGAAGAAGAAGAAGAAGAAGAAGAAGAAGAAGAAGAAGAAGAAGAAGAAAGCCCCGGATGAGAACACAAGGAAGGGGCTATAAAAATGTCTTGAAGACAGAGAAAATGATAGTAGATATTATGTATATATAACCCTCAAAAGTTATATTTAAAAGTTGAAACAGGCATTATAGTCATATGCTCCAGAGACTGGGGATTTGTATTAGAGCACATCCAGTACTAACTACATTATTTTTCTCAAGGTTATCTTCTTAAACCTGGAAAAAAACAATTCTGTTAGGCAGTGCAAAACCATTTTATCCAGTTCTTTTTCTTAGGTTGAAATGTTATAACTACAGGAATTTAGTTTCATGATAAGTTCTTTTCTTTATCTAGAATCTTGTTTGCCTGATCCATGAAACTGAGAAATGGAATTCAGGACATTTATAGAATATCTAATATTGATTACCTGACTCCACATGGTAAATGTCAACTACTGTCACAGCAGGAA
>NW_023276808.1:10162938-10187977 GCF_003668045.3 Cricetulus griseus
AAGTAAATGAATACCCTTCAAGTTCCATAGATTTTATTGTGAATTTACAAATGAAGGAGGAACCCGTGTAAGAATTTCATTCACCAACTGCAAAGCAGGTGTAGTTATAGAACAGAAAGGGAGGGGCAGGAAGGGAGATTTCCTGCTGTGACAGTAGTTGACATTTACCATGTGGAGTCAGGTAATCAATATTAGATGTTCCATTAATGTCCTGAATTCCATTTCTCAGTTTCATGGATCAGGCAAACAAGAATCTAGATAAAGAAAAGAACTCATCATGAAACCAAATTCCTGTAGTTACAACATTTCAACCTAAGAAAAAGAACTGGATAAAATGGTCTTGCACTGCCTAACAGAATTGTTTTTTCCTGGTTTAAGATGATAACCCTGAGAAAAATAGTGTGAGTAGTACTGGATGTGCTCTGATACAAATCCCCAGTCTCTGGAGCATATGACTAATGCCTGTTTCAACTTTTAAATATAACTTTTGAGGGTTATATATACATAATATCTACTATCATTTTCTCTGTCTTCAAGACATTTTTATAGCCTCTTCCTTGTGTTCTCATCCGGGGCTTTCTTCTTCTTCTTCTTCTTCTTCTTCTTCTTCTTCTTCTTCTTCTTCTTCTTCTTCTTCTTCTTGTTTGTTTAACAACAGATGCTGTGTGAATGTGATCTGTGTTTGGTTGCAGGACATCCCAACTTTGAAGCAAAGGGTTGGCTGTGCTGAACATTGAGCATGTAACTGAATGTGCACACACAGCAACCTGTGCCATGGAAGAGGAACAGGATGTGCTCTGCCAGATTGGAGGATGTTACTAAATTACTAATTTCCCACATCAGGACCATAACTGACTATAGTGTGGAAGCATGCAAAGCCGGGAGTGTCTGTGTGGTCTGAGTCATTTGATCTCTGCTCATTCAGTGGGGTGACTGCTAAAATCCTGTAGCCCATCTGGGTAGTCTTAACTAAGGATGAAATTTTGGAAGGCTTATCCATCAGGAGCACCAGTGGAGGGTAGCTTACAGGTTCCTTCCTGGATTCTCATCTTATTCTTCTGTGGAGAGCTGTAAGGAAGACCACAAGCCATGCCATGGTGATTGTGTGGCCCTGTATCCCCAGACCAGGAAGAGCAGATTGGCTGAGCTATAGAATCTGAACTGCTTGGGCTGGGATGGACCATGAGCCAAGTTGAAGTTCTGCTGGTCCCTGTGTTGAGCTGGGCAGTGGCCCTTGGTGTGGGGGACCCTTGGCAGTTTGCTTTTCTTCTCTTATCTAGGGTTGATCAGCAATACACCTGGGGAGCTGCTGGCTGCCTCAGAGCTAGGTGCTATTTCCTATTTTCCCTCCTCCTAAAAGGCCTGTTTACAAATATGCAGATTATCTGCATATTGCCAGGGGCTTAAGAGCTAGGAATTTGATCTGAGTTAATTCCTAGGGAGTTGTGGATGCTATAGAAGTCAACACCACTCTAAATAAAATTGGCATTTTTCTTTCAAGAGTGACCAGTTGTTTTGTCTTTATTAATCTGCATATCCCTTGCTGGAACCTGTAAGAAGCAGCAGCACTGGATGCTACATAGTGGAGGTGCTCACCTAGATCAAGAAAGAAGGGAATACAAATCACTAGTGGATTTGCTGTCCAGCATCAAGTTCAAGTTAGGAGTGGGTGTGTTTATATGGTTGCCTCAACTTCTGAAAGACTTAGGCTGATAAGGTACTATAAGTGTGCCTCAGCTCCGGAAGGAGCTGGATTGGAAATAAAGTAGCACTGTCTCAAAAAGAAATTAGAAAAGGAAAATACAGAAAAATAGAAAAAGAAAATATATGGAAAAATGAGAAAAATAGAGCAATAGTAAATACAAATGACATGCATGGGTTTATTGGGATTTGTTTAGATATCAGACCAACAGAAACTTCAGTTAAACATGTTATTGCATTAGAGAGTGCATGGCATGGGGAGGAGGAAATACACAGAGCCTTCTAGATGTTGCTTTGGACATGGTCAGGAAGGGCACTGAGTCACAGAGAGAGTACCAACAGAAGAGAAAATAGAGAACTGGGTTTGTTCCCCAGATGCAGGAGAGGGAAGCAGCTTCAGATGATCTACAGCAGGTCAGAGGGGAAGAAGGCTAGGGTAAGGTCAATGTCAGAACTTATATAACTTGCAGCCTTGGGAGATGTAGCTTTGGCTGATTCCAGTCAAATGTATAAACATGTTATTGATACAGCCAGCCAGAAACTGTGCTTAAGACTAATGGAGAAAGAAAGGCAACATAGGTAAATTTGGATCTGTTCAAATTTTGGATGCTTATAATTCAAGAATTGACTGTAACTGCTGTGTTACCAGAGATTTCAATTAGGGATTTTTCAGTTCAACAAATTGATCATAACCTAGGCAAAATGAGAAATGTGAGATGTATGCAAGTTGTGAATGTTTGGTGTGGCCACACATGAATGTTTGATATATGTATGATTGTGAATGCATGAATGCTGACAAAAGGAACTGCTTAAATTTCCTTGCACATGGTTTGTCTCAGACATAGTAAATTAGCTACCAAAATTGCTTTAATTACAGTCAATAAGAACATCCAATTGGTCACTGAATCTCTTAACAGGAGAGGTTGATTTGAATCCTCAAGATTCAGTTGGTGGAAAAATAAAAGGAGCCCATATCATTGATTGAGGGGCAGGGAAAATCTTCGATGATTATATGGAATTTGGCAAAGGAGAAGACACTGACATCCTCCTAAATTTTTATAGATGTAAAGAAATATCTAGAAAGTAAACGTTGATACATGATTTGATAAAGGTTTTTGAGAAAAAGCCTCTCAGGAGACAGCTGCCTGTTAAAACCATTAATTGATTTCAAAGAAAATTGATAATCAGTTTCCAAATCTTGGGCTGTTGCAATTCATGCTAATGCATCCTTTCAGATTCCCAAAATAGTAAGGAGCAGTCCCATGAAAATACTATGTCATTTTTTACTAATGGTTCTTCTGATAGAACAGCAGCTTATGTTGTTACTAGCAAAAATATACAGGAGAGATGGCCCCAACCACAGCTCAGAGAATGAAGTTAGGTGCTGTTGCAATGGTCTCTCAGCAGTTAATAATATGATTCATTTAATCTATGGACTAAGAATCATTATGTTTTTATGGCTCTTTAAATTGTGGAGACAATTCTATACATAGAGGATCAGGTTAAAATGTTATTTGGACAAATTCAATATGCTGTTCACCTAAAAATTTCTATGTTTTATAGGTCACATTGGGATCTGTTCAGGCCTTTCCCCTGCCTACTTGCTAAAGGGGTGGAGTTAACAGATTGTTTAATGAAAATGGTAGATTTTTCTCAGCCTCATAATTTTTGTCATTTAATAACTAAGTCTAAATATACAATTTTGTTTAGCTAGAGATTCTGCTCCTCAAAATTGCCAAACAATGAGATGTACCCAAGATATTTATCTGTAATTAATTTAGGTATGAACCCAGATGTCCTAGAAGCAATGGGGTCAAGTCTCCGTTGTAGGGTGTGCTTAAAGAGTAAGGCAAGAAAAGAGATTGGGAAGAATTTACAGGGTGACCTCTTGCCTGTGTCAGACAGACCCCAGGTACAGAGGGCACCTGGAGACAGGAGAGGATTTGGACTATTTTTGTTTTGTTTTGTTTTGTATTGTATTGTTTTGTTTTGTTTTTCGAAACAGGGTTTCTCTGTGTAGCTTTGGAGCCTATCCTAGCACACGCTCTGGAGACCAGGCTGGCTTCGACTCACAGAGATCCACCTGCCTCTGCCTCCTGAGTGCTGGTATTAAAGGTGTGGGCCACCAACGCCCGGCTGAATTGGGACATTTTTGATGGGGGGCGATTGTACCCAAAGCTTCCCATACCTCCAATACCTACTACCTAGAAAAATGATGAACCTGTTTGGGTAGAATAATGGCTCCAGTCTAAAATAAAATTGGAGGCTGCTCATGCCCTGGTTCAGAAACAACTCAATGCCGGTCACATTGTTCCTTCTATTCTCCCTGGAATACCCCAATATTTGGTTTTAAGAAAAAATTAGGTAATTGAGGCTGTTACAAGGCTTTCGACAGGTCAATAAGACCATGATGCCCATGGGTGCCACTCAGGCAGGGATGCCAGCCCCTGAGGCCATCCCCAAAAAATTATCATTTACTTGTGATAGATTTAAGGGATTGCATTTTCAATATTCCTCTGCACCCTGCTGATTGTCAGCATTTTGCTTTCAGGGTCTCATTTCTAAATTTAAGAGAGCCTTATAAGAGGGTATCAATGGGTAGATTTGCCTCTAACAAGGATAATAGCCCTACCATGTGTCAAGTTTCAATCAGTTTTGTCTGGATTTTGTAATTACCCCCAAAACTGGCCTTCCTCACAACCCCCAAGGGCAGGCTATGGTGGAACTTGTCAATCACACGTTAAAAGCTTATTTGCTTATACAAGGGGGACCTTGAGGGTGCTCTTGGCTCCCCTCAACATACTTATTTATATTTTAAATTTTTTTAATAGTGCATAATTCTAACACCTCTGCAGCAAGTCATCCTTGTGTGTCCTCTGTGCAGATAAAGCCTCTGGTTAAATGAATAGATTTTCCCTGGAGTCTTTGGAGAGGGCCAGATCCAGTTTTGTTGTGGGCTCCGAGGTCTATTTGCATTTTGCCACAGAATGCTGAATCTCTAGTCTGGGTGCTGGAGTGTTGTGTATTCCTGGTTCCTGCTGATTTGTTCAGCCTTCTAATGAGCCATTGGATGCTAATGAGAAATCTGCCAGCCTTGGTGCTGATGGATTCTTAGAAACAGGTGTGACCTTTTATGGTCAGCTCCAACCTTAACCTGGGAAAGGCAGCCGGCAATAAGGATTTAAAGGAACAAATATCCTAATAGTTGGCCATGTCTGCTTAGTAAGTCTGGAAGCCAAGCTAACCTTTTTCCACATGTTCCACTCCTGGCCTTATGTCTGCTTAAAATACAGTCTCTTTGGCTGTCCAAGGGGTTAATTTAACTCACAAGGTGTGCTCCTACACTCTTTGATATGCTAAGTAACGCTCCTTCTGGTGAAATATTTAAGTGTTTCCTCCAAAGTTGCCACTTGGTGAAGCTGCAGAGATGATGGGATTGCAGCCTCAGTTTTCGTGGTACAGACATAACAATGGGATCCCTGGAGAAGACCAGCTTTTCCTTACTGACATGGGAGAGATCTTGACCTTGCTACTTTTGAAGTGGCTGCCATTGCAGCCACCAGGGAGTTTGTGGCTTAGCTGCCCCTCAGGCACTTAACACAGCAAGCATCCTGCATAGTTCTCAGGGGAGGTTCAGTCTGCCTTAAGATCCTAAGAATTATATTTATTCTCTAGTTTGAATGGGCAATTTAAATTTTAATTGGGTAACTTTTCTAGATTTCTCAATTGGCTACTCAAAATTATTTAGACTTGTGAGATCAGGGTGCCTCCTCTTTAGGGAGACTCCTGTCTTTTGGAACTCAAACTAAAGGTCACTTCAGGTAGGAAAACAGATCACTAGACACAGGATTAAAATCTGGGCAGCTTCCTTTTACTCCTAGTCTGCCTGTGGCACAAAAAAAAACAGCAAGTCAAGAGCCATTTGTGGAGAAAGCAAATCATGCTTTCCTTGACAGCAAACTACCCCTCAGTGCATGTCTAACTGAGTTGCAGGACAAATGAGTTATAAATGATGGGTTATTTTCAAGGGATATCTGTTTACCTAAGACAGAGGATCTGCACGGGCCAGGCAGGCTTTTCTATGATGGGCACGTTAGATGTTGACATCCTGGAAATACTAAGACAGATACTAATTTCTATTTTTATATGTTTAAGGGGTGACCAGTAGGGTACCTCTGGGAGTGTGTTTTTCTCCTCATATGTAGGGTTGATCTGCATTACCCTGGGGGAGCTACTGGCTGCCTCAGAGCTACGTGCTATTTCCTATTTTCCCTCCTGACAACAGGGCCTGTGTACAAATATGCAGATTATCTGCATATTGCCAGAGGCTTAAGAACTTGGACTTTGATCTGAGTTACTTCCTAGGGTCCTGCTGATGGTGTAGATGTAACCACCCTCTAAATAAAATTGGCATTCTTCTTTCAACAGTGATTGGCTCTTTTGTCTTTATTACTCCACAGATCCCTCCCTCCAACCTGAAAGAAGTAATAGGGCTGGACCCTACAACTTGGGCTCTGAGCTTTGTTGAGTGTGGATTCCCTGTGGAAGGAGAGGCTCTGCCTTCCCTGCATGAGAGACTATGAGCTGGTAATATCACTGTCCAGTGATACAGGCTTTTCTTTTGTTTAGCAGTGGGAAGACAGATTGGAAAACTGAAGGTCTGGATTCTAGAAGTTCTGGATATTACACTCCACTTTCAGGTTTGTCTTAGAAATGTTACTGATAGTTTAGAAACTGCTAGGAGGGCATGGGAATCATCCTTCAGCAATACATGATTAGAGTGTTTTCAACGTCAGGCTACTGACAGCCACCATCATGTGATTCAAGTGAAGTTCAGTTCCAGGGCACAAAAGGATTTTCTGCAATGTAGAGGTATTTCAGGTTACCATAGTATTTTGCAGGTGAATAGGGAAGATGCCACATCTTGTGACATCATCCATTCAACTGGAAGCAATCATCCACTTTATCTTCACATTGTCTTTTGATTGGACATCACTTGGGCTGGGTTTGCCTGAACCTACAAGGGGGCACAAGGGGCTGTAGAGTCATAGAAGGCTCTGTAGGAGATGGCTTACACTTGTTGATAGGGCCCCAGACCATGGGGCCTCTCTGGAAGAAATATCAGTTGCTGGAGAGTCAGAAAATTAACTGTTTAGGGGTCACTTTTTGTTGCAGTTGTGAAATCTGTCTTTATTTAATTTTTGTACACATGGAATCATATGTATCTGTGTTTGGCTGAGATTACTTTAGTCTTTTGGATAAAAGCTCATTTTCCTGATTTTGTTCTTGGCTTTTTCTCTCAATTCTCTATTCTGTTACAAATATTGTAGGCATTCTTTATTATTGTTGCTTCCCTGATAAATGTAGAAGTCATATTGTATCAAGGTGTGTACTGTATTTGGTTTTTTGAGACAGAGTTCCTCTGTGGCTTAGAAGGCTGTCCTGGAACTAGTTCTTGTAGACAAGGCTGCATTCCAAGTGTCAGAGATCCGCCTGCCTATGCCTCCCAAGTGCTGGTATTAAAGGCAGACGCTGCACAACCTGAATATATATATATATATCTATATATATATATATATATATATATATATATATTGAGCATTCTGAAATGTTTTCAGTTTGTATGTCGCTTTGGAATCATCTTTTCTCTTAGAAATAGTTGGGCATTGTATTTGTATTGGATTCAGTTTATTTTGCAAATTAACCATAAACAACATGTTAATTTTGATGCAACATATTCCCTAGGATCATTTATATACTTTATTTATTGATGTATTGTTGTTAATCAGTGAAAGACTTTTAAATTAGTGGATAAAAGCTGTAATTGGGCTTGGCAGGTGGCTCATCACATATTCTTCTTGGTGATGACCTGAGTTCAGATCTCAACACCTCATACAGGAAGTTCGTATCTACCTGCTGCTCCCGGTTCAGGGGATCTGACAGGCTGTTTTCTGTTGTGTCACCTGTACACACAGAAAACATTGTCTGTCTTTTTTTTTTTTTTTTGGTTTTTGAGACAGGGTTTCTCTTTGGCTTTGGAGGCTGTCCTGGAACTAGCTCTTGTAGACCAGGCTGGTCTCAAACTCACAGAGATCCACCTGCCTCTGCCTCCTGATTGCTGGAATTAAAGGCATGCACCACCACTGCCTGGCGAAAACATTCTCTTGAGTATACTAACAAACACATGCAAAACATGGATAACATTGCTTCCCATTTTTTTTTTTTTTTTTTGCTTATAAAGCAACTAGAACGAAACTACTTGTTTTAGGTGTATAATAGAAATCAAACATTGTTTCTTTAAAAATCTCTTCTCTATTATTTGGTTTGGATAAGGTTTCCTTTCCTCATCTTGATGAATTTAATGCAATCATCAATCATAGGAATTTGATCCTAACTTTTGTGAGCAAGAAGGTAGACATGCATAACTAGTATAACATTTTAGTATGCCAAGGGTCATCACACAAGGTTCACACTCTGAATTCCCAATTATGGTCCTAAGCCTATCCTGCCAGGGCTGCTCATCTGTGCAATGTATCCTAGCTGAAGTTCAGGTCCAGCCTCTAACAGAAGTTTCTGATTCATGGGTCATCATCCTGGGGGAGATGCTCTATTCCCAGGGATAATCAAGGTGAAGTTTCTTCACATGTCTAGAGGACAGCATTGCTCTTGCTCTCTGCTTTTGTACTGTGCAGTGATGTCATGTGGTTCTAGGACTGTGACTGGGTATCTGGACTGAGAGACAACACTGAGCTCTGGTTATAAGATACAGCCTTGGGTGGAGTGAGGTTCATGGCTAAGCAGTTTTTACATGACTGAACGGTCTTTTTCGTATCTAATGACATGATCATCTGTTTTTTATTTTTCAGTTGATTTATATTACCAATTTTACTTTGTAGAAACATCCCTGCATCTCAGGGATGAATCCTACTTTATCAGGGTGGAAGGATATCTTTCATGTATTCTTGGATTCGTTTGGCCAGTTTTTTGTTTTTTTGTTTTTGTTTTTGTTTATTTTTTCCCCCGAGTCAGTGTTTCTTTGTATTGCTTTGGAGGTTGTCTTGGAACTTTTAGACCAGGCTGGCGTCAACCTCATAGAGATCCACCTGCCTCTGCCTCTCCACTATGGGATTAAATGCATGCTATATGTTTCCCAGTGTTTCATTGTGTAGTTTTTCATCAATGTTCATGAGGGAGTTAGGTCTTTAATTCTTCTTCTTAGGTGAGATAATGTGTGGTTTGGGTATCATGGTAACTACAGCCTCATAAAAAGAATTTGGCAAAGATCCTTTTGTTTCTATTGTGTGGAACAATTTGAGGATTATTGGCATCAGCTCTTCTTTGAAATTCTGGTAGAATTCAGAACTGAAATCATTTGGCCCTGGGATCTTTTCATTTGGGAGACTTTTAACGACTTGTTCTATTTCTTTAGGGACTATAGGACTATTTAAATTGTTTATCTAGTCTTGATTTAATTTGTATATGTAGTACCTATCAAGATAGTTGTCCATTTCTTTTGTATTTTCCATTTTTGTAGAGTACAGGTTTTTGAAGTATGGCCTAAAGATTGCCTGGATTTCCTTAGTATCTGTTTTTATCCCCCTTTTATTTCTAATTTTGTTAATTTGTATATTTTCTCCCTGCCTATTAGTTGGTTTGGATATCTTGTTGGTATCACTGACTCTTTGTATAGTTCTTTGTTTCCATTTTAGTGATTTCAGTGAGGAGTTTGATTATTTCCTGCTGTCTACTACTCTTGGGTGATTTTGTTTCTTTTTTTTAGTGATAGAGCTTTTAGGTGTGCTTTTAAGTCACTCTTGTGAGATTTCTACCGATTCTATATAAACACTTAGTGCTCTGAACTTTCTTAACACTGCTTTCACAGTGTCACTTAAATTTGGATATACTATGGATTCATTGTCATTGAATTTTAGGAAGTCTATCATTTTTATCTTTATTCGTTCCTTGAACCATGGGTAATTCAGTTGAGAGTTGTGAATTTTCCATGAGTTTGTAGGCATTCTGTAGTTCGTGCTGTGATCTGTTAAGATTAGTGGGGTTATTCCAAATTTTAGTATCTGTTGGGATTTGCTTTCTCACCAAGTATGTGGACAATTTTAGAGAAAATTACATGATGTGGTGAGGAGAGGGCATATTCTTTTGTTTTGGGGTGAACTTGTCTGTGGATATCTGTTATGTTTGTTTGAGTCATAACATTTATTATTTCACTTATTTTTCTGTGAAGTTTCTAGTACTCTAAAAGAAATGTCCACTGGTGAAAGTGGGCTGTTGAAATTTCCCACTATTAATATGAGATTGAATCTTTAGTAATGTTTCTTTTGCTCTTGTGGGTGCCCTTGTAGTTGGTGCATAAATGTTAAGAATTGAGACATCATTTTGATGGACTTTTCCTTTGAATATGAAATGTCCTTCATCTCTTTTAATTATTGTGAAGCCTATTTTGCTAGATATTAGGTTAGCTACACTGGCTTGCTTCTCACATTACTGAAGACAGTGCCTCAGCAGCTAGTGAGGAGATGGACTGGTGTCCTCCACTTCTTTTGGGATGTGGGAAATGCCCTGGCTATGCTTATTTGCCCAGACCCTGACCAGCCAGCATCCCTGAGGTCAGAAGAGACAGGAGTCAGTTTTTTATCCCTTGCACTTCCTGGGATGGTGAATACTCTCGATGAACCAAGGCCATGCTATTTTACCACAGGTGCACCCAAGGAGTAAAGGGGGCTGAGAGGTCCTCTATCCACCACCAGGCTGCTCTTGTTCCTGAGGGATTCAGCAGCACCTGTTTTTTGTAAGTTGTAGCATGAAGCTAACTTGAAAGATGAAGCTGGCTGTGCCAGGTAACTCTTAATTGGCTGGCTGACTGGCATTTGATGTTGGTATGTTGGACTAATAAGTACTGATGCCTTTTTGTGGATAATTTGCCATATCCTATTCTCAATTTCCGGCCCTTCCCTCACCTCTAAGTGGCACTAACTCTTCACTCCTCCTCCTGTGTCCTCTCCCCCTGTCACTTCCCCTACTCCCCTCTCCTGTCTCTCTGCTTTCCTCCAAGGCTTCCCTGGCTGATCTCCTCCCTCTGTTCCCTTGCCCTCTGGCTGCCTCCTCCCCTTCCTCATGCCCCTTCCTTCCCAGTCCTCTGCTCAGGTGCATTTGATCAGGTAACACAGAGAACTTTACCTGTGCTGTCTCCCCAAAAAATGTGCATGCCAGTGCACCAGCAGCTAGTGTACAACTTGTTCCACCTGAAACCTCAGAATAAAGACATGCTCCGGACTTCAAAAGTGGTCTTGAGCTGCTGCCTGTGCATTTCAATTTTGCTCACTTTTGTAATCTGAATTTGTTTTTCTTCATCGAACACTTGCCAAGGCAGA
This sequence comes from Cricetulus griseus, assembly GCF_003668045.3. Lineage (NCBI taxonomy): Eukaryota > Metazoa > Chordata > Mammalia > Rodentia > Cricetidae > Cricetulus > Cricetulus griseus. Next base: position 10,174,029 of record NW_023276808.1, read on the forward strand.
GAAGGAGGGAAATATCTGACTTTTGAGTATTACTAGAAGGCCAAATGAGGAAAAATGGATGCAAGACAAAGGCAGTGCCCAGAACCCTGACTCTGCCGAAACCTTCAAAGACCTCAGCCATGAAGAGAAGTCAAGCTAAAAGGTAAGGTTACACAAATGGGATGTTGACTTTGAGAAACTATGGTTAGGGTTAGAATCAGGGTTACGGTTATACTTAAGTTTAGGTTTAGGGTTATACTCATGTTTGGGGTTAGGTTTAGGATTAGGTTAATGTTTTGGGTTCAGGATTAGTGTAAGGATTATGATTATGTTTATGTTTCAATGTTACACTTGAGGTTAGGGTTAGGATTAGGGGTAGGGTTAGCATTAGTGTTAGGGCTTAGGGTTAGAGTTATATTTAGGGTTAGTGTTGGGGTTCAGGGTACAGGGTTATGGTTATGTTTGTTTAGGGTTAAGGTTAGGGGTTAGTGTTAGGGTTCATGGTTAGGATTAGGGTTAGATTTCAGGGTTCAGGCATAGGGTTAGAGTTAGTGTCAGGTTTGTGGATAGAGTAAGTGTTAGTGTCTGGGGTAGGGTTCAGGGAAGGGTTAATGTTAGGGTTATGGGTAGGGGTTTTGGTTCAGGTTGGGGTTTAGGGTTAGGGTAGAGTTAGGTTTACAATTCAGTGTTAGGTTTAGGTTAGTGTTATGATTAGGGTTAGTTTTAGGGTTCAGGTTTAGCGTTATGGTTAGGTTTAGGGTTAGAGTTAGAGTTGGAGGTTAGTATTAGGGTTAGGGTTAAGTTTAGGGTTAGGTTTTGTAGGAAGCCGGTTCCTGCATTATCCATTACAATAATAGGTGCCGGAAGAAACCAAGTTGTAAATTACTTCACAGGCGCTGGGTAATCTCCATTCCTTTGATCTCTGCCTATCCCGTGGCTCATTTTTGCCTGAGGAGCTGAAGCCATTCATAGGGTAACACGTCCCAGGCGGCTGGTCAGCCTTTATAAGGGATGGTTTTCTTGGTTTAGTGTCTCCACTCTGGTAAGATGCATTAAAGCTTGTCTGCAGAAGGATCCGAGTGTCCTGCGTATGATTTCTTGCTGGCGAGAAATACAGAGCGCGCGGGACATCTGGTGCTGAAACCTGGGAACATATGAACATCTCCAGCACCGCGGAGACCCCTCTAACGAGGCGGATTCAGAACTGCAGGGTGGTAAATTCATAGAGGTATGATTTTTCTGGACTTTGGCTTGGGAATGTTGCTATTGTGGGAGGTTAATATAGAGGCTTCTATGCTTTTACTAGGAGCTATTTTGACTTTTACAATCTTAAAGAAGTCCAGAATTACATATCAGAAACCGAATGTAATGAGAGATGGGGCGCGCCTAACAATAAAATATAAGAAAAAAGGACCTCCCGGGATGTCTACTGACAAGGGAGTGTGTACAGCAATAAATAAAAAAAAGGACCTCCTGGGATGTCTACTGACAAGGGAGTAAATAATTTGTTAGATGATTCTGTAAATAAGTTTAAAGCTTTAAATCTTGATAGCTCTAATGACTCTAAAAGCTCAAGAGATGGGGTTTTGGAAGGAACAGCTCAGCTGGATGAGGGAGAGACAGAGAAGGAGGGAGAGAGAATGGGGAATGGCCAGTCACACCCTGGTAAATTTAAGAGAAATAAAGACTCAAAACCTAGCCTCTGCCCTATGAGGCTATCGCCTGTTAATCCAGTGGGTGTGCTTCCATCAGCACCCCCACTATTTGGTACCGACTCCTTCTTACCATCAGAGGAGCGGAGAAAATTGCAGATGGCTTTCCCAGTCTTTGATAGGGGAAAAGGCCATGCCTGCTATTCAACACTTCTTAAAGGCCTGGAATGCCTGGGGCTTTAAAGCCTCATTAACATTGACGCTCGGGCCAAGCGTCTCACCTCAAAACCTAAAAGGCCAAAAGGAAATGGTAAAATGAAAAGATATCTTAACTGATCTTTGGAGAGGCCCGGATCCTATTCTCATAAGATCCAGGGGAGCGATATTGTGTTTTCTCACAGGATGAAGAAAATCCTCTGTGGATCCCAGAAAGACTCACCCGAAGAGCCCCTTCAGACCTTCAAAAGTCGAAACTCCACCCGCTCCTCGGGAATTGAGAGCCGCTATTGTTATCCAGATTAACTCCTGCCCTTGGCGGAGAGATTGTCACTGCTTAAGGGGTGGGGGTGTAATTGTTTGATGCAGCCGTTTGCGGATTGCTGTTATTTTTGGCTGGTCTGTGAGAAAAGGGGTGGGGGTGAAATTGTTTGATGCAGCCGTTTGCGGATTGCTGTTACTTTTGACTGGCATGTAAGCTCCCAGGGCTCAAACCAAGAGACCGCCCAAGCGCTTATATTTTGGCTAACTATGCTTTAGCAATAGGCCACCGGCCAGACAGCTCTTGCACACCCGGAGCCTAGGCTCATTGCACAGGGTAGAGTGTCTGGTCTGGGCAGCCCAAAGAGGGATGCTGAGCATAGGCATCGCACAGAGTTGCCTATTATGCAGGCTTCTCTGGGAGGTACGTTGACCTGCATAAGGGTTACCTGCCCTGAGAATCCCTTTCCCAGAAAAACGGCAGAGGACAGGTCGAGAGTACTTCAGGTCAAGCTAACAGCCTGATGGTGACTCCCGTACACAGTCTTAATGTTTGATTTTGGGAAGGTACAACCTCTGCCTCTATCCCTCAACATATGGGTGACCTATTTGCTTGTAATAATATAAAGCCTTTTCATTAATTAATAAAAAAGGGGGATATGTAGGAAGCCGGTTCCTGCATTATCCATTACAATAATAGGTGCCGGAAGACACCAAGTTGTAAATTACTTCACAGGCGCTGGGTAATCTCCATTCCTTTGATCTCTTCCTATCCCGTGGCTCATTTTTGCCTGAGGAGCTGAAGCCATTCATAGGGTAACACGTCCCAGGTGGCTGGTCAGCCTTTATAAGGGATGGTTTTCTTGGTTTAGTGTCTCCACTCTGGTAAGATGCATTAAAGCTTGTCTGCAGAAGGATCCGAGTGTCCTGCGTATGATTTCTTGCTGGCGAGAAATACAGAGCGCGCGGGACAAGGTTTAGGGGATAAGTTTAGTGTTAGGGTCAGGGTTAGGTATAGGGCAAGGGTTATGGTTATGGATAGGGTTCTGTGTAAGTGTTAGGGTGAGAGTTCTTATTTAGGGTTAGGATTAAGGATTAAGGTTAGTGTTAGGAATAGGGTTATGGGTAGGGTTCAGGGGTAGGGTTATAATTCAGGGTTAAGATTAGGGTTAGGGTTACAACTCAGGGTTCAGCTTTAGGTTTAAGCTTATGGTTAAAGATAGGTTTAATGTTAGAGTTAGGGATAGGGTTAGGGTTAGGTTTAGGGTTTGTTTTCGGGTTAACGATCATGTTTAGGGTTAGGTTATAGTTACATTTAGGGTTAGGCTTTCGTTTAGTGTTATGGTTAGGGTCAGAGTTCCTGGTAAGTGTTCAGAGTTAGTGTTAGAGTTATTGTTAGTATTAGGGTATGGTTAGGTTTAGGGATACCGATATTGTTGGGTTTAGGGTTCATGGTTATTTTTAGAGTTTGTTTAGCGTTAGGTTTAAGGTTCGAGGTTTGGTTAGGATTAGGTTTAGTTTTCAATGTTAGGCTTAAGTTTAGGTTTTGGGTTCAGGTTAGGTTCAGGTGTTAGGGTTAGGTTTAGGGTATAAGTTTAGGGTTAGGGTCAGGGTTCAGAGATATGATTATTGTTTATTGTTAGGGTTTAAGGATAGGGTAAGGGTTGTGGTTATGGGTAGGGTTCAAGGTAAGAATTGTGGTTAGGTGGCAGATTTATGGTTAGGGTTAGGAATAGGGGTAGGGTTAGGTGTATGGTTCAGGGTTGGGGTTAGGGTTACTATTCAGGGTTCAGGATAAGGTTTCAGTTTAGGGTTAAAGATAGGTTTAATGTTAGGATTAGGGTTAGAGATTATTGTTCTGTTTGGGATAGGATTTGGGTTGGGTTTAGGGTTTGTTTTGCGGTTAAGGATCATGGTTAGGATAGGGCAATGGTTTGGTTTAGGGATAGCGTCTGGGTTCATGGTAGGTGTTTAGAGTTATTGTTGGGGTTCTTGTTAGTATTAGGGTTTATGGTTAGGGTTAGCTTTAGGGTTCATGGTTACTTTTAGGGTTTGGTTAAGGTTAGGCTTAGGGTTCAAGGTTAAGAGTTAGGGTTAGATTTTGGGGTTTAGGGGTAAGGGTTCAGTGTTAGGGTTACAGTTGGGGTTCATGTTTATGGTTAGTGTTTAATGTTCAGGTTTAGCCTTAAGGTTAGTGTTAGGGTGAGGTTTTAGGGTTAGGGTTAGGTTACAGGTTTAGGGTTAAGGTTAGGTTTACGGTTTGGTGTTACTGTCAGTGTTACCATTGGGTTCTGGTTAGTGTTTCAGGCTTAGTGTTAGGGTTATGGTTAGGTTTAGGGTTAGAGTTGGAGATAGGGTTAATGTTAGGGTTAGGATTCAGGGTTCATGGTAAAGGATTAGTTTTATGGTTACAGTTATCGTTAGGGTTATTGTCAGGTTTAGGTTTATATTTTGGTTAGCTTTAGGGTTCATAGTTAGGATTATGGTTAGGGTTAGTGTTCAGGGTTCAAGCGTAGGGTAAGGGTTAGGGTTAGGTTAAGGTTTCAGTGTTAGGCTTGAGTTTAGAGTTAGGATTCAGCGTTATGGTTAGAGTAGGGTTAGGATTTAGGGTTGTGGTTATGCTTAGGGTTACTTATAGTGTTAGGGTTAGGTTAGGGCTAAGGGTTGGAGTAGGGTTAGTGTTCTGGTTAGGGTTCAGTGTTAAGTGTTAAGGTTCAGTGTTAGGGTTAGAGTTAAGGTGAGGGTTAGTATTAGATTAGGGTTATGTTTCTGGTTAGGGTTAGTGTTAAGGTTATGAGATAAGGAAAAGGTTAGGGTTAGGATTAGGTCTCAGGATTAGGGTTAAGGTTAGCATTAATTTTAGTGGATAGGGATAGAGTTCAGGGTTAGGGTTAGGGCAAAGGTTATGGTTAGGGATAGTGTTAACGCTTAATGTTAGGGTTTAGGGTTGGGGTTCAGATTTATGTTTAGGGTTAAGAGTAGGGATTAGCTAAGAGGTTAGAGTTATGGATAGGGTTATGTTTATGCATACGGTTATGGTTATGTTTAGGGTTAGGGTTCACTGTTCAGGGTTAGAGTCAGGTTTTTGGTTGAGGGTTAGGGTTATGTTTAAGGATTAGGGTTAGGTTTAGGATTAGGATTATGGTTAGGGTTCATGGTTAGAGTTAGGGATAGTTGTTGGGTTCAGGGTTATAGTTAGGGTTCAGGGTTACGGCCAAGTCGAGGTTTAGTGTTAGGGTTAGGTTCGGGGTTAGGCTTCCCTTTAGGGTCAGGTTCAGGGTTATGAAATTTTTGTTTTTGATCTCAGAATGTTGAATGCTTAGGGGACTATTAATATTTGCACAATTTGTGGATATTCCATTGTTTTGGAATTTCGTATGGATCATTTATGCCTTCTCCCAAAGTGCTGCTTCTGTAATTATCTGGGAAGGATACTACCCCACCCACTTTTAGGGACATATCCTTCTATTTCAACGTTATCCTTTCCAATTGAGGTTGTGACACACATACAGAAATCAAAGGTCACTTTAAGAAACTTGAATCATCTGACCCAGTACTCACTTAGAAAGAAGACAAAGTAAAATAAACTTTAAAAGGTCAACAAGTTTCAGTGGGGAAGAGGAGTTGTATTCAGATCTTCCCACTGTACATTCAGGAAATTGTGTGGCAGTGGTGTAACAGGGAGGAGGAGGAAGGAAGGAGAAAAGAAGGATGTAAGTGGGAGTGGAAAGAGCTGTGAAGAGGGGAGGGAAACAGGCTTTTGGAAAGAGAAAGGTAAGTAGTAAGGAAAGAAAGAAAGAAAGAAAGAAAGAAAGAAAGAAAGAAAGAAAGAAAGAAAGAAAGAGAAAGAAGGAAAGAACTATAGGAAGGAAGAAAGGAAAGGAAGGAAGGAAGGAAAGTGGGAAGGAAGGAAGGAAGGAAGGAAGGAAGGAAGGAAGGAAGGAAGGAAGGAAGGAAAAAGAGATTGCTCATCAGGTAAAGTGCTTGCTGTAGGCAAGTGCTGATTTTCATTGCTGGGACCCCTATGGTGGACACAGAGAAGCTACTCACAATAGTTGTCCTCTGACTTCTGCACTTGTGCTGTTGTTTTATGCTTAACAAAAGCACAGGAAAGAACTTCAGGATATGCTCTCTTAGAAGATTATTCATGGCCACCGTCAGCGCCTGCAGGCCCTGGGGTCCACAAGGCATGGAAGTGCCTCTGGGAGAGCCTAATTTTAGCTGCAGGCGTGCTTGGATGAAGAAGCTGGGGGAGATTGTCGGCAGGGTGAGAGCTTTGCATTTTGCAGTGCTGTTTGAAGGGGGCAGGGGGGTGGAGGAAGAGGAAAGCTGCAGAGTCGCCTGGGAACTCCGGGGTTAACCGTGTCGAGTCTGCCAACAGGGAGCAGATCCACCTGGTGAACTATGTGGAGGATTACCTGGACTCCATCGAGTCTCTGCCTTTCGACCTGCAGAGGAACATCTCGCTGATGCGGGAGATCGACGCCCAATACCAAGACATCCTGAAAGAATTGGATGACTCCTCTGAGAAGTTCAAGCTTGAGATGCACAGCACCCGGAAGTGGCGAGTGCTGCACCGCATCCAGAGGGCCCTGATCCGCAGCCAGGAGCTGGGCGATGAGAAGATCCAGATTGTAAGTCAGATGGTGGAGCTGGTGGAGAACCGAACCATGCAGGTGGACAGTCACGTGGAGCTCTTCGAAGCACACCAGGACATCAGTGACAGCACCAGCAGGAGCCGCAAGCCCGGCAAGGACAAGTCCAGGAGTGATGCAATCACTCAGGGGGACAAGCAGAATAACAAGAGGTCCCTGAGGCAGCGAAACAATGAGAATAGAGAGAATGCATCTAATAATCAGGACCATGACGACATCACCTCAGGAACGCCCAAGGAGAAGAAAGCAAAAACCTCAAAGAGGAAGAAACGCTCCAAGGCCAAAGCAGAGAGGGAAGCCTCTCCCACAGACCTCCCCATGGACCCCAAGGAGCCCACCTACTGTGTGTGCAATCAGGTCTCCTATGGAGAGATGATAGGCTGCGACAACCATGAGTGCCCCATTGAGTGGTTCCACTTTTCCTGTGTGGGACTCAGCCATACACCAAAGGGCAAGTGGTACTGCCCCAAATGTCGGGGAGAAAGAGAAAACATTGGACAAAGCCCTGGAAAAGTCCAAGAAAGAAAGGGCTTACAGCAGGTAGCTTGTGGATATTCACAGGTGAGAACAGAACCCGCCAGGGTATTTAAGGTGTCGCTGCCTTTTCAAAAGTCTGAGGATGGTCAGATTCGTATTTTTAGAGAATGTTAGGAATGGATCCTCTCCTTGGGATGGCATGTGTCGTCATGGTGTACCTGTAACCAGACTGAGTCTGCAGATCTGCATTTTAGAAACTACAAATATAGGTTCAGATTTAACATGTCAGCAAGTGTCAGACTGGTTTTGGGAGTTGGGGAGTGACTTGGAAGTAACCTAACAGATGTATAAAGAAGAGATTTGATTTGGATGTTTTAACAAAAATGTTATGGTTTACAAAAAAAACAAAAATGTTAGTCAGGTTGCTGAAGTACAGCAAGTGTGCTTCTTGCTACCATAATGTAAATCCACATGACAAGTTGGTCAAAGGTTTAAAGTCTAAATATTATTTTTTTAAAACGATAAATGGGTAATTTTGCATGACATATTTCATACGTGGCCTATTCACCAACTGGCCTTTTTTAATGACTGGGTACATTTTTAATAGGTCAGACACAAGTGGTCCAGGCCTTTGCTACCCTAGGTCATATAGTAGCCACCTTTAACTTATATGAAGTGTATAAATGTACATTTCCCAGCCACCTTGCCCCTGCTGTATTATAACCAGAAGTGCAGCCTGGTGCTGTTGTGAAGCCAAGGTGTGGGTCCTGCTGTGTGTGTGAGCTGTATAGATGTGACATCAAGAAATAAATGAAACGTGGACAGTTTGTTTCTTTAGTATTTAATTTTAACATAAATCATTTTAAATTTTTTGTCTTAAAAATATATACACCAGCAGTTTAGACAAAGCCTTAAGCAAATTGTATATTATTGATCTCACGTAATAAGGAAGTAGACATTACGTCCATGCCAGAAAATAATTGTCACAAACTACTTAGATCAGAGTTTAGGAAGTGACTGTGTACATGAGACCCAGCCACACCATGTGTTCTGCGTGGCCTGTGAGCTAAGAATGGTCTCTGTGTTTCTCAGTGGTTTCAAAAATCACATTTCATGATGCAAGAAAGTCCTATGAAATTCAGATTTGAGTGTCTATAAATAAAAAGTCATTGGTATACACACACACACACACACACACAAATTATTCATTAGTTTGTATTGTGCATGTCTCCTGTGCATTATAAACAATACCACTACCAACACTTGTGCTCAAGGTGTGGAAACAAATTTCTTTGTCATAGACTCCCATCTATAAACTGAGGACTCTATGATAACTATCTGCTTCAGGTACCGAGGAACTACTAGACTGTTTTCCTAGCAGCTATCTTATTTAAATCTCAGCAGCTGGGCATTAGGCTTCTGGTTCCATGGAATTCTTCTATATAATATCTGAATGTTTTAATTATAGCTGTACAAAACTGAGAATGAGGTGGTATCTCCTGAAATTGATTTTCATCTCCATAAGTGAGTACATTTAACATCTTTTCATGTGCTTATTGATAATTTTTATCTTTGAGGAAATTGTTCTTCACACTTGGCTTGAAAGTTGTGTTATCAATCTTTTTAATATTTTATTTATTTATTTTGTTTTTTCAGTACAGAGTTTCTCCCCATTTTTAAGATTTATTTATTCATTTATTATGTACAGAATTCTGCCTACATGTATGTCTACAGGCCAGAAGAGAGCAGCAGGTTTCAGTAAAGACTGGTGGGAGCTACCTTGTGGTTGCTGGGAATTGAACTCAGGATTTACTGGAAGAACAGTCAGTGCTCTTAATCACTGAGTTATCTCTCCAGCCCATGTGCTACCCATCTTTCTGTAGGTTTTTGCATGTTAGAAGTGCAAGATTCAAGCCGGGCATTAATGGTGCACACCTTTAATCCCAGCATTCAAGGGGCAGAGGCAGGTGGATGTCTGTGAATTTTCGAGGCCACCCTGGTCTACAGACAAGTCCCAGAACAGCCTCTAAAACAATACAGAGAAACACTGTCTCAATAAAGCAAAAAAGAGAAAAAGTGCGACATTCTTGTCACACAGATTCTTTGCAAATATCTTCTTCATCCTGTAAGTTTTCTTTGAATTGTCTTTTTACTCTTAAGTGTGTCTTTAAATGTCCACAGGAATGTTTTTCCCAATATATTGATCACTTTAGCAGGAATTGGTATTGACTCTTTGAATAACTCTGATGGAGCAGGCATCCACAGGTGAGGGAGATGGAGGAAGAGAGATGCTAGAACTACCAGAGACACTGGAGACAACCCTTGTGGGCTTGTGCAGCCCTCCTGGAGGAGAGGAGGAGAGACAGCTTTGGGGGGGCGGGGCCAGCGGGGTCACTGAGAGAGAGTTGGGCAGCCCTGCCTTGCTCTAGCAGCCAATTCCCCTAGACTGGACTGCACTGCATCCACTCTCCAAGCCCCACATGATGACGCCCCCACCCCCCCCACAAGAAGGGACCACACCTCTTGCCATGCGCTGCCTCTGCTCTGCACTCACTCTTTCTCATCCACACACACAATGGCGGCTGCAGAAGCCTCAGCTGGAGTAGAGAGTGCCCAGGGCGCACTGTGAACCCCTCCCAAGACATGTACCATAGACCAGCAGCTTCCCCCAGAGAGCTGATCGTCCTGTAGGCGCCTGGCATACACAACACCACAAGCACAACCTCTGACTCCTTGGACATCCTGGTTTCCTATGGCTTCCACAAGGGACCAGAACCGAGGAGGCTCAGGGAGCTGAGGTGGCCAAGGCTGCGATGGGTCAAAGGGGAGGCAGGAGCTGAGCATCGCGAAGAAGCCAAGGGAAAGGCAGGGGTGGACATTGGTCAAGGCTCACATGGGAGACATCGAGGATGATCACCCACCACCAAGCCACACAACACATATCGGAACTGAGGGAGATGGAGGGCCCGCGCAAGGGGTCATTAAAGCTAACCCCCAGCCACACAACCCAGAAGAGTGCACTGAGGGCGGGGACGATTGATTGTCAAGCTATGCTCAGACAGGCATAGACCCTGGAGGAACCCTGAGCCGCAAGTGCATTCCAAGTGTTGATGATCAATGTCCTCCAATTAACATTTATTCTCACAGCTAGCTGCACTCTTCACCAATGCAGGAGCCGAGTGATGCATCTCTAAGAGTCAATGTTTTGGATGTGGGAAGAGACAAACTTTACCCAATGGGAGCTGACAGCGTCATGGTCCCCACCACCGTCCCCCACTGCAGACACTTCCAATGGACACAGGAGTGAAGGGGAGGATGGAGTAGGGGTTCCCCTCAGGCCAGCTAGCTAGATATAGAAGAAAGAGACAACACAAACTCTAGAGAGGGTCAGGACTGGGGAAAAAGATGCAGAATGACTCAGGGCCCCTTACTAGCAAAGCACCAGGCAAGCAGGGTGCCCATGGCAAGCCCCATGGACTCTCAACGGGAGCTCCCAACCCAGACCATGGCGAGACCTGGGAATGGCCTTGTCCACTGAAGGAACTGAAGTCCCAGGGAGTCACCACCAGACGCCCCCCAATGGGCCATCTGCCACCCAACTCGAACCTGGAGACCGAAGGGTATCTGCAACCCCTGGATTCTTTAAACACTGGAAAATGATAGCCAGGTACCAGAAACTACCCAATACCAGGAGACATGTACCAAACCACACTGGCTTCATCACCACCATGCCTCCTCCTCCCCCTCTGAGCACAACAGAACCAGGGACACGTTCTGGTATATGTAGGCTCAGTGCCAGAGCCCCACCACCCCTGTTCTCTCCTTAATGATCCTTCTGCAGGTTCACCTGCAGAAAACTTGCTGGGACTTTCACTTCCTCTAGATAGCCAAGTTCAACTTCTTCTCAGCACTCATCCAGGGCCATGGGCAGACAGACCCCTGCAGGGCCAATCTGAGGGCCTCACTAAACCACCCAATTGGTAGTAGTGTCAGGCGGTGTGAACAAAGGGCAAGGACTTAATTAATGCAAGCTTATGACCTGCACTAACTTCAAATTCCTCATTCATGGGGAATAATTGCAATCCCTGATCCCCAACATGAATGGGGTTCAATGGGTAACTCTCTCCTGCTGGCATAGAGCAGGCACAGGCTGAGCCAGTCAGTGTAGTGTGCATGCAGCCTGGGACATCTAAGGGCTTCACAGACATGTTATTGCTCAATCTCAGGTGGCTGAATGCCACTTGTCACCCTAAGAAGTTAGGGGATGCTGACAACTCCAGGGTCACTTAACTAGTTAGCATGCCAGAGTCTCCTTCCTTATTGGAATTAACCAGACAAATGCTCCACCAAATAAGAATGGCCATGCACCACCACCCACGGATTCAAGAAAGAGCTATCAATGTGTCAATCCTGTCCGTGTCTGGTCCAGGTGAGGTCTCCCATGTTGAGTCAAATTAAGCTGCAGGCTCCACTCCTAGTGGTGCCCTTCCATCAATTCCTTTAAGTTTCAGCTTTGCAACCATACTCCCCCCAAACACAAACACTTAGGTTTCCAGGAAGCTGCCAGGGAGGGTCATGGGAATAACAACACTGCATCTCCAGTTGGCATTGTTTGTGGTCAGAACTAAGATGCTTTCTGATCATCTTTGAACCTCTGACTTTCTTTCTTGACTAATGAAAACATTATTGGCAAATGCTTTCCCTCTGGTCTGTGTTTCACTGGTCCAAGAATTTACCTTTAGTGGCACAATACGAATGCTCCAAGCGCCCCTCTTAATTTTGACCTCTGTTCCGAAAACCAACAAAATAGAGCCCCACCATCTGCCAAAAATACCGCAAGGATGTATACAGTTCAGAGCAGAAACTGCTCACAGCTTCTATTTCCATTTATCTCTTTTTCTATCATCCCATAGGGCCAGATAGATCATGATTTCCTTCCATATACCTCAGGATGGCTTTCTAATACATAGGCAAATGTTGTGGGGCATCATCCTGATTCTTTATTCTGTGTGCTTAACACAGAGAAACAAGAATTTTGATGCTCCACAGGAAAGTGGTTTGAATTACAAGGCAAGCTTTTCAAGGAGTATTTCTATATTCTGCACATTGGTCATGCCTATGTGTCTTGGCCTCTTTAAACATTTGATCCAGTACTAAGCAAATTTTGTTACTAAAAGGCATCTTTATATCTAAAAAGAGAGGACAACTTCCAGAGATCAAGAGACCAATTGTCACTTACCATGTAGCTTCTGGGAATTGAACTCAGGTTAACAAATTTAGTGGCAAGTGTCTGTATTCAACCAGGAATCACACAGATCCCATGTTATTTTTCTTTATTGATTATTTTTCAATATTCTCTATTTTACAACATGAATTACCGTACCATATTTGAGGTTTGGGCATGGTGGGATGTGTCTTCTAGGCCCTGTAAGGCTTCTGGAAAGGATTGCAGTCTGAAGTCAATTTAGGGCATGTTTAGGTTTGCATGTCAGCTTGGAATACACAGAAAAAAAGGTCTCAAATAACCAAAAAGAAAAAAAGAACACATTTGACTTCCATGCCTTTCTTCTCCTCTTGCTGTTTTTAATACTTTAATTTTCTGAATTATATGGAATGTTCTAGATTGAGTTCCAAATGAGAAATAAACATCCTGGGCTGGCAGGATGGATCAGTTGGATAATGATGCTTCCTCCCAAATATGAAGATTTGATGTGTGTCAGGACCCACATGGTAGAAAGATAAATTGACTGCTGCAAATTGTCCTCAAACATACACATAAACACACATACACACACACACACACACACACACACACACACACACACATACACACACACACAGACACACACACCATCAGCAGCAACAAATATGTAAAATTTTTAAAAATCAAGGTGAATAGATGGACTTGGTTCTACTTTTCATAAGTGAGGTAAATTTTTTAAAGATTTTATTATGATTACAACATTCTGCTTCCATGAATATCTGCACACCAGAAGAGGGCACCAGATCTTATAATGGATGGTTGTGAGGCACCATGTGGTTGCTGGGAATTGAACTCAGCACCTCTGGAAGAGCAGTCAGTGTTCTTAACCTCTAAGATATCTTTCCAGCACCTGCAGTGAGGTAATTTTTACTATTTCCCCTTTGGAGTCCAGTGACTTGAATGTAATGATATCACAATTTATTTATTGATTTTTCTTTATTGTTCACTGAGTGGAGGGATTTGAGTTATATTTGGTTTGGGATTAGGATCTATAAACATTTACTTAGCACATTTGCAATCATGTTGCTTTGAGAAATTGAAGTCCCCAGCCCTTTGATGGTCAGTGGTTTTGTTGTCTAGGCACATTCCCAGGAAGGACTCAATTCACTGGTATTTTGTCTTCTTTCTCTAACTGACTGGAGTGCCCACTTAGGAATCTTCTGACCACTGTTCCTACATTTCAGTACAATCAAAGAATTGCAGGATTCATGTCTGGATTCTTTGATAGAAATATGCTCAGTAGTCAAGTACGTCTATCCGTTTTTCCCTGAAGACCACCTCAAGTCTGTCTTCCACCTGGCTGCCTCTTGCATAATTTTTGTACAGCACTACAGGACAATTCCTTCGCTCCCTTCCAGAAATGTTCTTTCTTAGTCAGTGCACTCATCTACTAGACTCTTATGCACTATACCCTCTAGAAATTTAGTAGAAAGTTCTTGGGCCAAG
>NW_023276808.1:10188477-10215923 GCF_003668045.3 Cricetulus griseus
GAGGAACCCTTATTATACCATTCAAATCCAACTCTCCCAGGAGTTGAGGCACCCCTTTTCCAGTGCCTTTGCAATCTAAGTCTCTTAGAAGTTTAGGTACCCCTTTTCCAGTGCCTTTATAATCCAACTCTCTTAGGTGTTGAGGTACCTATTTTCTAGTATCTTTTGCAATCCACCTTCACAACTCCTTCCTTGCTGATCAGCCTTCTGAGGGTGATCTCTCAGGGTCTCCTTTCTTTCCCAATAACAGTGGAACCTCCACTTGTGGCTGCCTGCACCACAACTAAGTCCGAGTACTGGGTGAAAGCCTAGAGATTTGGATGAACAACAAGATCCTGGTTGATTTTCTGACAGAATGTCTCTTACCTTTATTGTGGAGCAGCCTTATGTACAAACTTACAAAACCCCAGGTGAAAGGTTTCACAACAGGATATTGATGCTAGTGGGGTGAGGTCAGATAAACAGGAGGTATCTGTGGTTATGCTGGAAAACAACTCTTAGAAACTCCACAGGGGATGGATCCCAATAGCCTAATCCTAAACCTAACACTAAGCTTAACCCGAACCCTAATAGCACTTACCCTAAACCTAACCCAGAACCATTAATCCTACCTCTAACCATAATTCTGAACCCTAACCCTAACATTAACCCTTCCCTCAACCCTACCTCTAACACTAACTCTTACTCTATCCCTAAACCGAACACTAACTCTAACCCTAATCCTGAAATCTAATTCTAACCATAACCCTAACCATGAACCCTAAACCTCACCCCTAAACTTAACTCTACCCCTAAACATAAATAAACCATAACCCTAACCCTGTACCCTGAATCCTAGCCCTGAACCTAACCCTATCAGTAACTTAACCATAGACACAACTCTAAACCCTAACCCTAAACCCTGAAACCTAAACCTAACCCAAACCCTAACCCTAAACTTAACCATAACAGTAACCCTAACCATAACCACAATCCTAGACCCTGACCCTAACCAAAAAACATAACCATGAATCCTAACACTAACCATAATACTAACATGAACACTAAAGCAAAACCAAACCTTAACCCTAAACCTAACACAAATGGTAACCCTAACCATAACCATAACACTAACCCTAAACCTAACCCTAAACTTAACCCTAACCCTAATACTAACTTCTAACTCTAACTCTAACTCTAAACCTAACCATAGCCCTAAACCTGAACCCTAACAATAACCCTAATCATAACACTAATCCTAATCATAACACTAACCCTAAACTTAACACTGAACTGTAACCCTAACTCTAAACTAACCCGGAACCCTAATCCTAACACAACCCCTAACACTAACCCTAACATTAACCCTTCACTGAACCCTACCCCGAACCCTAACCCTTATTCTATCCCTAAACCTGACACTAACTCTAACCCTAAGCCTGAACCCTGAACTCTAACCCTAATCCTAACCATGAACCCTAACACTAAACCCCAACCTTAATCCAAAACAAACATAACCATAACCCTGTACCCAGAACCCTACCACTAACACTAACTCTAACTCTAACCCTGAACCCTAACACTAATACTAATCCTAACGCTACCTCTCATCCTAGCGCTAACCTCAAGTGTAACATTGAAACATAAACATAATCCTAATCCTTACCCTGATCCTGAACCCTGAACCCTAAACCTAATCCTAACCCTAACCCCAACCATGAGTATAACCCCAAACCTAAACATAAGTATAACCATAACCCTGATTCTAACCCTAACCGTACATTCTCAAAGTCAACATCCCATTTGTATAGCCTTACCTTTTTAGCTTCACTTCTCTTCATGGCTGAGGACTTTGTAGGTTTCCGCAGAGAAAGGTTTCAGGGCACTGCCTTTGTCTTGCATCCATTTTTCCTCATTTGGTCTTCTACTTTTACTCAAAAGTCAGATATTTCCCTCCTTCTCTGCCTTGGCAAGGTTTCTATGAAGAAAAACAAATTCAAATTACAAAAGTGAACAAAATTGAAATGCACAGGCAGCAGCTCAAGACCACTTTTAAAGTCTAGAGCATGACTTTATTCAGGGTTTCAGGTGGAACAAGTTGTACACTGGCTGCTGGTGTACTGGCATGCCAACCAGATGGCACAGTTTTCCATCTTACCCCCAACCCCACTGCCACCAGTTCACCCAGAAGATCTCTTCTGCTACACACAGCAAAACTTTAGATGACCATAGAAAGAAAAAATAAGATATTTCATGACAAAACCAGATTTAAAAAATACTTACCACCCAGCCCTACAGAAAGTACTAGAAGGAGAATTCTAACCAAAGTAAATTAGCTGTACTCACAAAAATGCAGGCAATACATAATCTCACAACACCAAAACACAAAAAGGAAACACACACACACAAACAAACACACAAACACACACAAACCCGCACCATCACATCACCTCAACAAAAGCAACACCAAAAAACACCAAGAATTAACAATCACTTGGGATTAATATCTTTTAGCATGTATTCACCAATAAAAAGACACAGACAAACCGAATGAATATGAAAACAGGATCCATTCTTCTGCAGTAAATAGGAAAAACACATGAACTTGAAAGACAGACATTCCTTCAAAATAAAGAGTCAGAAAAAGTATTTCCCATCAAATGCAGCTGAGAAGCAAGCCAGTGTAGCTACCTTAATATCTAACACAATATACCTCAAACTAATTACAAAGATGGAGGACATTTCATATTCAAAGGAAAAGTCCATCATAATGAATTCTCAATTCTTAACATTTATACCAAATACAAGGGCACACACATTTGGAAAAGAAACATTACTAAAGGTTAAATCACATATCAAACCCCACATATTAGTAGTGGGAAACTTCAACACCTCACTTTCACCAGTGGACAGCTCTGCTACACAGAAACTAAAAGAGAAATAAGGGAAATAATAAGTGATACGACTCAAACAAATATAATGGATATCTACAGACAAGTTCACCAAAAAAAACAGAAAGAATATACCTTCTTCTCAGCACATCATGGAATCTTTTCTAAAAATATCCAAATATTGGACAGAAAGCAATTCCCAACAGATACAAAATTTGGAATAACCTTATTAATCTTAACAGATCACAGCATAAACAACAGAAAGCCTTCAAACTCATGGAAAATGAACAAATCTCAACTGAATTATCACTGGGTCAAAGAAGAAATAAAGATAAAAATGAAAGAATTCCTAAAATTCAATGACAATGAATGCATAGTATATCCAAACTTAAGTGAAACTGTGAAAGCAGTGTTAAGAAAGTTCAAACCACTAAGTACTTATGAAGAATTTGTAGAAATCTCACACTAGTGACATAACAGCACAACGAAAATCTCTATCATTAAAAAAAAAAAGAAACAAACTCATCCATGAGTATTACACAGCAGGAAATAATCAAACTCCTGCCTGAAATCACTAAAGTGGAAAAAAAGAACAATACCAAGAATCAGTGAAACCAACAAGATATCCAAACCTACTAAAAGGCAGGGAGAAAATATCCAAATTAACAAAATTAGGAATAAACAGGGAGGGGGGATATAGCAACAGATACTGAGGAAATCCAGGCAATATTTAGGCCATACTTCAAAAACCTGTACTCCACAAAATAAGAAAATATAAAAGAAATGGACAACTATCTTGATAGGTACCACATATACAAATTAAATCAAGACTAGATAAACAATTTAGATATTCCTATAGTCCCTAAAGAAATAGAACAAGTCCTTAAAAGTCTCCCAAATGAAGAAATCCCACTGCCAAATGGATTCAGTCTGGATTTCTACCAGAATTTCAAAGAAGAGCTGATGCCAATAATCCTCAAATTGTTCCACACAATAGAAACAAAAGGATCTTTGCCAAATTCTTTTTATGAGGCTGTAGTTACCATGATACACAAACCACACATTATCTCAACTAAGAAGGAGAATTAAAGACCTATCTCCCTCATGAACATTGATGAAAAACTGCACAATAAAATACTGGAAAAGCTGTGGCATGCTTTTAATCCCATCAGTGGAGAGGCAGAAGCAGGTGGATCTCTGTGAGGTAGAGGCCAGCCTGGTCTAAAAGTTCCAAGACAACCTCCAAAGCAATACAGAGAAACCCAGTCTCGGGAAAAAAAGAAAAAAGCAAACAAAAACAACAAACTGGCAAAACAAATCCAAGAACACATGAAAAATATCCTTCCACCCTGATAAAGTAGGCTTCATCCCTGAGATGCAGGGATGTATCTACATAGTAAAATTGGTAATATAAACAAACTGAAAAATAAAAAACAGATGATCATGTCATTAGGTATGAAAAAAACTTTTAGACATCTAAAAACTGCTTAGCCATGAACCTCACTCCACCCAAGGCTGTATCTTATGACCAGAGCTCAGTGTTGTCTCTCAGTCCAAATGCCCAGACACAGACCTAGAACTACATGACATCCACTGGACAATACAAAAACAGAGACCAAGAGCAATGCTCTACTCTAGACATGTGAAGAAACTTCACCTTGATTGTCCCTGGGAATAGAGCATCTCCCCCAGGATGATGACCCATGAATCAGAAACTTCTGTTAGAGGCTGGACCTGAACTTCAGCTAGGATACATTGCACAGATGAGCAGCCCTGACAGGATAGGCTTAGGACCAAAATTGGGAATTCAGAGTGTGAACCTTGTATAATGACCCGCGGCATACTAAAATGTTACAATTCCAACAAAAAAGTGACCGCTAAACTGTTAATTTTCTGACCCTCCAGCGACTAATATTTCTTCCAGAGAGGCCCCATGCTCTGGGGCCCTTTCAGAAAATGTAAGTCATCTCCTACAGAGCCTTCTATGACTCTACAGCCCCTCATTTCCCCCTTGTGGTTTCAGGCAAATCCAGCCACAGTGATGCCCAATCAAAACACAATGTATAGAATAATTTAATGCCTGCTTCCTGTTGAATGGATGATGTCACAAGATGTGGCATCTTCCCTATTCACCTGCAAAATACTATGCTAACCTGAAATACCTCTACATTGCAGAAAATCCTTTTGTGCCCTGGAACTGAACTTCACCTGAATCACATGATGGTGGCTGTCAGTAGCTGTCAGTGTTGAAAACACTCTAATCATGTATTGCTGAGGGATGATTCCCATGCCCTCCTTTCTAACAGTTTCTAAACTATCTGTGACATTTGTAAGACACACCTGAAAGTGGAGTGTAACATCCAGAACTTCTAGAATCCAGACCTTCAGTTTTCCAATCTGTTTTCCCACTGCTCAACAAAAGCAAAGCCTGTATCACTGGACAGTGATATTACCAGCTCATAGTCTCCCTTGCCAGGAAGGCAGAGCCTCCCTTTCCACAGGGAATCCACACTCAACAAAGCTCAGAGGCCAAGGTTTGGGTCCAGTACTGCTACTTCTTACAGGTTAGATAGAGGGAGGGATCTGTGGATTAATAAAGACAAAACAGCCAATCACTCTTGAAAGAAGAATGACAATTTTGTTTACAGGGGAGTTAACTTCTACACCATCAGCAGCACCCTAAGAAATAAATCAGATCAAAGTCCAAGCTCTTAAGCCCCTGGCACCTTGCAGATAATCTGCATTATTTGTAAACATGCCTTGTTGTCAGTAGGGAAAATAAGGAAATAGCACCTAGCTGTGTGGCAGTCAGCACCCCCAGGGTACTGCAGATCAACTCTAGATAAGTGAAGAAAAGCAGACTCCCAGAGGTCCCCTACAGGTGATCCCTTACACATATAAAAATAAAAATTAGTGTCTGTCTTAGTATTTCAGGACTGCAACATCTATCATGCCCTTCATAGAAAAGCCTGCCCAAGCCTTGCAGACCCTCTGTTTTAGGTAAACAGATTTTCCTTGAAAATAACCCATCATTGATAACTCATTTGTCCTGAAGACTCAGCTAGACCTTCGTTGAGGGGTAGCTTGCTGCAAGGAAAGCATGATTTACTCTCTCCACAAGTGGCTCTTGACTTGCTGTGGTTTTTTTGTGCCTCAAAACAGACAAGGCTAAAAGAAGCTGCTCAGATTTTAATCCTGTGGTCTAGGGATCCCTTTTCATACCTGAAGTGACCTTTAGTATGAGTTCCAAAAGACAGAGTCTTCCTAAAGAGGAGGCACCCTGATCTCACAAGCCTAAATAATTTTGAGTAGCCAATTGAGAAATCTAGAAAAGTTACCCAATTAAAATCTAAAGTGCCCATTTAGACTAGAGAATAAATATAATTTTTAGGATCTTAAAGCAGAAGGAATGTCTCCTGAGAACTACTTAGTATGCTTGCTGTGTTAAGTGCCTGAGGGGCAGCTAAGCCAGAAACTGCCTGGTGGTTCCAATTGCAGCCACATTGTAAGTCAGGATGTCAAGATCTCTCCCGTGTCAGTAAGGAATACCTCATCTTCTCCAGGGAGTCCCACTGTGGTGTCTTGTACCATGAAAACCGAGGCTGCAATCCCATCATCTCTGCAGCTTCTCCAAGTGGCATTTTTGGAGGAAACAGTTAAACATTTCTCCAGAGTGAGGGTTACTTAGCATATCAAAGAGTGTAGGAACACATTGTAACTTAAATTAACACCTTTGGCAGCCAAAAAGACTATTTTAAGCAGGCATAAGGCCAGCAGAGGAACATGTGGGAAAAGGTTGGCTTGGCTTCCATCTTTACTAAGCAGACATGGCCAATGATTAGGAAATTTGTTCCTTTAAATTCTTATTCCCGGCTGCCTTTCCCAGATTAAGGTTGGAGCGGACTATAACTGGTCAAACCTGTTTTTGAGAATCCATCAGCACCAAGGCTGATAGATTTCTCATTAGCATCCAATGGCTCATTAGAAAGCTGAATCAAATCAGAAGGAACCAGGTATACATGACACTCTGGAACCCAGATTGGAGATTCACCATTCTCTGGAAAAATGCAAATAGACACAAGAGCCCACACCAAAACCGGAACTGGCCCTCTCCAAAGAATCCAGGGAAGATCTATTCATTTATCCAGAGGCTTTTTCTGCACAGAGGATGGCCAATGATGAATTGATGCAGAATTATTAGAATTACCCACTATTAAAAAATTTAAAATATCAGTAGGGTGAGGCAAGCCAAGGGGACCCTCAAGGTCCCCCTTATTTAACCAAATAAGCTTTTAAAGTGTGATGGACCTGTTCCACAATAGCCTGTCCTTGATGGTTGTAAGGAATGCCAGTTTTGGGGGTAATTACAAAATCCTGACAAAACTGATTGAAAGTTGACACATGGTAGGGTTATTAGTCATGCCTAGAGGCAAATATACCCATTGATACCCTCTTGTAAGACTCTATTAAATTAAGAGATGGAACATTGAACACAAAATGCTGACAATCAGCAGGGTGCAGAGGAATATTGAAAATACAATCCTTTAAATCCATCACAAGTAAATGACAATTTTTTGGGATGGCCACAGGGCCTGGCATCCCTGGCTGAGTGGTATCCATGGGAATCATGGTATTATTGACCTGTCTCAAGTCTTGTAACAGCCTCAATTACCCCATTTTTTCTTAACAACAAATATTGGGGTATTCCAGGGATAAGTTGAAGGGACAATGTGACCTTCATTGTGTTGCTCCTGAACCAGGACATGAGAAGCCTCCAATTTTATTTCAGATAAGGGCCATTGTTCTACCAAACAGATTCATCATTTTTCCAGGTGATAAGAGTTGGAGCTTTAGGAAGCTGCAGTACAATGGGTCCCATTTAAATGTCCCAATCCTCTCCTGTCTCCAGGGGCTCTCTGTACCAGGGGGTCTGTCTGACACAGGCAGGGGTCACTCTTTAAATTCTTCCCAATCCCTTTTCCTGGGCAATAGCCTGCTCTTTAAGCATACCCTGCACAGGAGTTATGACCCCATTGCTTCTAGGACATCTGGGTTCATTACTAAATTAGTTACAGATAAATATTGTGGGTACACCTCATTGTTTGGCAATTTTGAGGGACAGAATCTCTAGCTAAGCCAAATTGTATATTTAGACTTTAATTTAAATGATGAAAATTATTAGGCTGTAGAGCTCTTTGTACCTGATTCAAATCTACTATTTTCATTAATCAACCTGTTAACTTGATGCCTTTAGCCAGTAGATAGGGGAAAGGCCAGAACAGCTCTCAATGTGACCGATAAAATGTTGAATTTTTTAGGTGAACAGCATATTGAAATTGTGCAAATAACATTTTTTTTTAAGATTTGTTTTTTGCTTCAGCATAAGAAAGGTCTTTGGTCATCTGTTTAACAGGGGACAGGTGATGAGGGGGTGAAAGTGCCGCAGCCCACGGGGCTCCGGTAATTCGTGAGGCCGAGGTGGATCACGCCTGAAAATGATGGGCAGGAAAGAAAGAACAGGACCAAGCAGGTTTTGTCAAGACCCAACTTTATTGAAACCAAGGGGCTTTTTAAAAAGAAAGGAAGAAGCAGAGAAAAAGGAGGTGGGGGAGGAATGAAAGTTAATTGCTCTCAGGCCAGGTATCCGGAATCTCCTATATTTATCTCAAGCACTAAGAAAGTGGGGGAAGGAATAGGTGTTAGTTGCTTCTCAGGCCAGGTCTGAAACCTGAGAGGTGTGATGCTAGACTAGATCTGAGTCCTGGAAGTGCCTTGAGGTTGGAGAGGCTGTAGAGTGGGGTGGGTGGGCTGTGGCCTGGACTGGGTGGCAGGGTCGTGGCCAGCCCCACCTGCCCACCCAGCCCTTAGGACATGTCTTCTCCTGGCAGGTCTTCCTCCAGGTCCCTGTCTTCCCGAGGTCCCACAGTGCTGGGGTTGGGGGCACCCAGGGGAGGCCAAGGCTGCCTGTCTTCCTCTGCCTCCGCAGGCTCTTCTTTCACTTGCACCTGGTGGCTTTACTGAGGAGGGGAGAGGCGAGGGGGGCTGCTGCTCCCTCTGCAGGGCAGTGGCTCCCCAGGGGCACCCATGTCATCCTGGCTGAGGGGCAGAAGGCTGCTGGCTGAGCCAGGGTTCAGCATGTCAGGACTGTTGAGGAAGGGGAAGTTGCTCTCTGCCAGGGCAGCCTGATAGCTGGTGTTAAGGGGCCAAAACTGAGGCCCGAGATCATCACTCCCTGTCATCCTTGATGATCTCTGTTTCTGATATTTCTGCTCGTCCACGGGCCACACAGCCCCCTTGACAGTCTCCACTTTGACAAAGCACTCATGCAGGCTGAGGTTGTGGCTCACAACTTTCTTCCAGTTGTCAGTTTTTCCTCGGAAGAAGGCGAACATCCTGGTGATCCAGTTACAGATCTCTTTCAGAGTCAGTTGCCTATCTGGAGATTCTAGAATGGCCTGGCGGATAAGGGAGGCATAGGTGAAGGGGGGCCTGACAGCAACATTCTTGACGTAATCATGATACTTGGGAAGCTCTGAATAGATGGGGGAGCCGAATTCGTGGCTGCTTCTCCTGCGGGCAGGGCCCCCACTATGCAAAGAGGTAGAGCCCAGAACAGGGGGTTGCAAGGGTGTGACAGGGGCAGCAGCTGGAGCTGGGGGATGCACGAGGCCATCTGGGAATGGGTCTGAAGAGACGGTCACTGGCTGGCAGAAGGGCTTGGGCTCTGAAGGCCCCATGTGCACATGTGCCTTCATGGCCTGGAACCGCTCACTCTCCTTGGTGAGCTGGATCTCCAGCTGCTGGACCACCTGCATCTGTTCTTGGCATTGGGCCGTGCTCTGATCATCCAAAGTATGTTCTGTGTTGAGGTGTTTGATAAACTGGCCCAAGTCTTCACACAGGGTCTCACCGCCTGGCCAGTTGCATTCCCCATGTCCATAAAGGGGGTGGGAACTGGGGGTTTCCTCATGGGAGGAGCTGTCTCTCCGAGGTGTGAGCACAGTGGGCTGTCTATTGGGTAAGGGGTGGTGGCAGAGGGGTGGGGAGACCTTGGGGGCGCTGGCGAACCAAGTAGCAGTGGCAGCTGTGCTGGCGAGGTCCAGCCCCTCCTGCCTGATGCTGTCCTCAGCAGGCTGCCCTGGGGCACCCTGGCCTTTCCACAGCTCAGGCAGGTCTGTTGGGCACGCGGCTGCTTGCGGGAGGGCCTGGAGGGGCCAGGAGGCTTGGCTGGGCTGCAGGTCGACCAGCCCCTGCCTCTGCAGGTTGAGCAAGTGCTGTTGCTGCAACTGTTGCATCTGCAGGAGCTGCTGCTGGAAGGCCAGCTGTGTGTTCCCCAGAGTCTCTCTGGGCTGCTGTTTCCCAGCCTGCTGCTGGGTGAGGATCTGCAGGTGGAGCTGTTGTTGCTGCTGCTTGTAATATTCCTGCAGCTGCTGGGGCATGAGAGCTTGTTGCTGCTGCAGCAAGGCCTGCAGCTGAGGGTGTGACAGGTTCTGCTGCATCTGCTGAGGGGTGAGCATGTGCTGTGACATCATGGCCTCAGACATAGGCACCTGCACTGCAGAGGCCCACTGTTTGCTGTCCTTGTTCCCTGGGGAGTTCAGATTGGAGGCTTGCTGCAACAGGAACTGCCTGGGCACCTGGAGAGCCTGTTGCTGTTGGAACTGCAGAAGCTCCATGGAACTCATCTCGCCATCGCTGTCAGCTCCCCTGGTGGTGTCCCTGCCAGAGCCATCCCTACCTGCAACTGCAGCCATGCCTGTGGTCCAGGACCCACTGCCGCCATCACCTTGCCCAGAGAGGCTGCCCATGCCAACTTTCTGACCAGTCGGTGCCGACCTGATTGTCTCCGATCCAGATTCCTCCATCATGTCGCTCTATAAGGACCTGGAGAAGAGAGCCCAAATAACATTTTTAACCTGATCGTAATAGTCTCTCTATATAGAATTGTCTCCACAATTTAAAGAGTCGTAAAAACAAAATGATTCTTAGTACATAGATTAAATGAATCATATTATTAGATGCTGAGAGACCATTGCAACAGGACATAACTTCATTCTCTGAGCTGTGGTTGGGGCCGTCTCTCCTGCATATTTTTACTAGTAACAACAGGAGCTGCTGTTCTATCAGAAGAACCATTAGTAAAAAATGACATAGTATTTTCATGGGACTGCTCCTTACTATTTTGGGAATCTTGAAAGGATGCATTAGCATAAATTGCAACAGCCCAAGATTTGGAAACTGATTATCAATTTTCCTTGAAATCAATTAAAGGTTTTAACAGGCAGCTGTCTCCTGAGTGGCTTTTTCTCAATAATCATGTATCAACATTTACTTTCTAGATTTTTCATTACAACTATAAAAATTTAGGAGGATTTCTGTATCTACTCATCTGCCAAATTCCATATAATCATCCATAGATTTCCCTTGCCCCTCAATCAATGCTATGGGCTCCTGTTATTTTTCCACCAAGTGAATCTTGAGGATTCAAATCAACATCTCCTGTTAAGACATTGAGTGACCAACTGGATGTTCTTATTGACTATAATTAAAGCAATTTTGGTAGCTAATTTACTATGTCTGAGACAAACTATATCCAAGTCAATAAGCAGTTCCATTTGTCAGCATTCATGTATTCACAATCCTACATTTATCAAACATTCATGTGTGGCCACACCAAACATTCACAACTTGCATACATCTCACATTTCTCCTTTTGCCTAGGTTATGATCAGTTTGTTGAACTGAAAAATCCCTAATTGAAATCTCTGGTAACACAGCAGTTACAATCAATTCATGAATTATGAGCATCCAAAATTCGAACAGATCCAAATTTACCTATGTTGTCTTTCTTTTCTTTTCCCTAAGGCCTTAAAAGAGTTTCTGACTGGCTGTATCAATAGCGTTTTTATACATGTGACTGGTGTCAGCCACAGCTACATCTCCCAAGGCTGCAAGTTATCTAAGTTCTGACATTGACCTTACCCTAGCCTTCTCTCCTCTGACCTGCTGTAGGTCATCTGTGGCTGCTTCCCTCTCCTGCATATGGGGCACAAACCCAGTTCTCTATTTTCTCTTCTGTTGGTACTCTCTCTGACTCAGTGCCCTTCCTGACCATGTCCAAAGCAATCTCTAGAAGCCTCTGTGTATTTCCTCCTCCCCATGCCCTGCTCTCTCTAAAGGAATAACATTTTTCTGAAGTTACTGTTGGTCTGATATCTAAACAAATCCCAATAAACCCATGCATGACATTTTTATTTCCTATTGCTAAATTTTTCTATTTTTCTATATTCTCCTTTTTAAATTTCTTTTCGAGACAGTGCTTCTCTATTTACAATCCAGCTCCGACTAGAGCTGTGGCACACTTACATTACCTTACCAACCTAACTCTCTCAGGAGTTGAGGCAGCCATATTGCTATTCTTTTGTTTAAGCTGCAGATGATGATATAAAGAAAGGAACAATGGATGAACAACCCACATGAAGTGTATTTACCAGAAATGCGGGGAGCGATTGGGCTGAGTTGTCAGCTAACCCAAGAGGAGCCAAAAGAAGGGAGGAGTGATGGGAGGCAGGACCTTTTAAAGGGGATTTTGCATATGCGCACTGGGGTTTTGCACCTGAGCAGAGTCCTCACACAGGTCCCAATGCATGGCAGGTGTGTGCTCCGACATTAGGGGGCATGGTCATCCAGGTGTATGGTTTTTACACATATCAATACTCCCAAGGCTACCTTGACCTTGGCGCTGGCCAGCAAATCCACTGGTGATCCATCAGTGTGTATTCCCTTCTTTCTTAATCTTGGTGAGCACCTCCACTATGTAGCATCCACTGCTACTACTTCTTACAGGTTCCAGCAAGGGATATGAAGATTAATAAAGGCAAAACAGCTGGTCACTCTTGAAAGAAAAATGCCAATTTTATGTAGGGGGTTGTTGACTTCTATAGCATTGGAAGTTCCCGAGGAAGTAACTCAGATCAAATTCCAAGCTCTTAAGACCCTTGCCCTATGCAGATAATCTGCATATTTGTAAACAGGCCTTGTTAGCAAGAGGGAAAATAGGAAATATCACCTGGCTGTAGGCAGCCAGTAGCTCCCCAGGTGTACTGCTGATCAACCCTAGATAAGAGAAGAAAGCAGCCTCCCAGGGGGTCCCCATACCAAGGGCCACTGCTGGTCATGGCTGTCTCAGTGGAACAGAACCGGTCCCTGGCCAGAGCCCCAGCTCACCCCGGAGCCATTCGCTGCATGCTGTGGGAGCTTGGGCACTTGTGGAGCCTGGCTGCTCCCTACTGCATGGCGGAGCTCACCGCGGGCGCCAGGGCCCTATTCCCTGCATCCCAGCAGCCTGGCCGTGAGGGACCTCCGGTGACAGGCAAGCCGAGCACCCTGCAGCCTCTCTCAGGCCAGTGCCGGCGGGGTTGGCCCTAGAGCACAGCCATGTCCCACTGTCTTGGATCTCAGCCTGGGACCCACACCAGCGATGACAACCCGCACCAGCTCCTGCAGCAGCTCCTGCTTTTGGGAAACCTCATCAAGGAGGCAGTGCAGCAGCTACATTCACTACAACTACAGCTACAGGCAAATCTTTCCTCACACCGATTCCTCAAGCCTCTGTCCGCCCCTGTGCAGGAGCCACCATCACCTGGGAGCCCTTGAGCGGCCTGCAGCGACCCTGGCACTTGGGTGAGGAGGGCGCTGCTCAGAACTGGGGAGGACTTCCTTGTCCCTGGCAGCTAACAAGCAGGGTAGCTACCTCACCAGCCTGTACCTGCGGAACAAGGGATTCACCCAGATGTGGCTAGTAACAAATCTACACTTCGCACCCAAGTGACTGGAATTGTGGCTGAACTGGTTATAGGATTTTAACTTAACTGAACTGTTTTTGAATAAATGTGTTCAGGTTTTTGTTTGAAACAGAGAAAAGAAAAAGATCCTGCAGCCAAGGGGATAATAGACAGTACCCAGTGACCCTCCAACCCTGCAAGCCCATGCCCTGTCTTATTTCACTCAAATGTTTTATATTTGTGAGATCACTTAAAATATATAGTTACTGCTATACTCTGTACTTTGTATAACCTGAAGTAACCATGGAAACCCTGTAATTTGTGGCTTTCAACCTTTGGTCTTCCCCTGTAAAAGCTTCTCTTTTTGGGTGGTTGGTATCTCACTTGCCCACCATGCAGTGAGATCCTAGCTGGCCAGCTTGAAATAAAAAGAAACCTTTTGCTTTTGCATCAGAGTGTCAAAACCTTGGTTTAGTCGCTGGGCTCCAGGAACCTGGCAAACAGTTTGGTTTCCTGACCATGAAACTCAAGACCCTACCAGGACTCAGAACACGTAGGTTTTCAACTCCAACTAGTTGATTGAGTAAATGTTTTATATTTGTTAAGTCCATGTTCTTCTAATTTATGTATGCTAGGGAAACAGGTAATAGAGGTAACAGGCCAAGATCTTGGCAGATTTGCCTACAAGGCCAGGCCTGGGCAACCTAGGAGAAGTCTTCAACTTCCCTTCTAGGCCAGGTATTCTATGGAGAGTTGGATCAAACCTGCAATCTAGGTTAAAATAGGTGGTCTAATTGAGAACTTCTGTTGGTAAAATAGGGGGTCCAATTGAGGACTTCCATCGCTAAATGTAGGAATCTAGGTATAGGCACTTTATTCCTAGTCTCAGCCCTGTGTTTGTTGTTTGTCAGTTTGTCTTCTCTTGAAGGATTATGACTCAGGACAGAATCTAATGAGACAGACCCTTTCCTCCCCTTTGAAAAACAGGGGGGAAGTTACAGCCTGGTGGAGGACAGTAACCTCTGGCTCCTTGCATGCCCCTAGACCAGCCTGGGCTGCCAGCCTCCTGATGGAGGCTCCTGGGGCTACATAAAAGCCTGTGAATGGCAGGCACTCAGAGCCTGCTTGTCCCTGGGCTTGGGTAGGAGCTGGCTTCCAGAAAGACTTGCCTCTCCCCTCCCTCCCTGCAGGGTGACAGTGGCCTACAGCATGCCTTCTGGGAGAAAGCATCCTCCACATAGGCCTGGGTCAGTTGTGGGTTCAAGGATGACAAATCCTTGGGAGAAAGATGCCTGTGGGGCTCACACTGGCTAGCCAAGGGGTGGGTGCCTCCAAATCTAAGTGTGCCCCTCTGGCCCTGCATTCCTGGGAAGCTTAGGTCCCAGCAGGTCTATGGGCAGAAGGGGCTCAGAGGGTAGCAGCAGGCCTGTGATTGCTGGAGGGAGGGGCATCATCAGTGTTGCTCAGCCACCCAGGGAATGTTGCTCAGTGTTGCCTCTTCACTGAGCCCAGTAAGTGCAGAGAGCGTGAATGCAGCCTGGGTGGCACTTGCTGGCTCATTAGGCCTAAAGGGCATGAGTGAACCTTTGGAAACCTTGCTGCTCTTAGGAAAAAGCCATGGTCCTCCAAAGTTAACACTCACTGGCTCACTTGCCTGTCACAGCTCTCTCCAGTGCTAGCAGATGGGATTCCTGCACCCTGCCTGAAAAGTTGCCCACTCCTAGCCAAACAGGCTTGGCTTTGTGCTGTACAGTTGCAGCCTATGGATCCTAGGTTACTGTTATGACACTGTAGCCAGACTTCCCTCCACCAGGTCTGCTCTGGTCATTCAGATTCAAGGGCTGGTTACAAATTGTTATTGGTTAGGGTAATGAAAAATGTTTTTCAAAACCACTGGCAGCCAAGGACAGTTTGTGCCAATCAGTGCTGCCTCCATTTCTTCCTAATCCAATTATGTTAAATTATGCCATTCTGTATACTTTGGGAAGCTTTGAAGTTTAAAGAAAAGTCAAAGATACATTATGTTTAAAAATAATGCTTTTCCTTCCACAGGAAAAAAATATATATGTGTTTTAGTTATCCAAACGTAATGAGTTACATTTATTTGTCATCATTTAAAAAAATTGGTACATATTATTATTAGCTAAAAAAAGCAGGGATTTTGGATAAAGGTTTTGATGTCAACTAAAATATAATAATATATAAAAGTTGTATAAAGCTTTACTATCAGGGGGCGGGAATGCAGTGCCTTCACTGTGTGTGGTTCCTGCTAACAATTAAGATGGAGAAATAAGGTTAAAAAATGGATGGTATGTAGATGTGATGGCTATGTGAAGACTTGGTATGATCAGTCTGATGCAAGAAGACCAAATGTGTTAAAACATTAGATGTAGGAGATGTCAAATGGGGGTGCACATTCAGATGTCCACAGAATACACCAAAGCATCACAGAAGAGCATTGGAAAGAGCTTAAGGTGTTGAGAGTAGGATTCTGCTTCCCTGAGCAATAAACAATAAAACAGGAGAGTTGTAAGGAGGTAAGAAATTTATAACGTTACTAAAAAAAATAAAAGGAGAGCTGGTAAACCTCATGTAAATAGTAAAAGGAACAAACAGTTGAGAGACCAGAGAGTGCAGAGAGACACAGGGAAAGGTACACTCAGGATTTACAGGAAAATAAGAAGACAAGGTGTTCACTTCAGCCATGCACCCCTGAGTGAGAATCACTGAGAGAGGGGAAAAGAAAGAGACAAAGAGAAAAGGAGAGATTTGTCTAAGATGGGGATATCTGAGGGAATCAGACAAAGAGCTTAAGGGAATGTAAAAAAAAATAGACGGTGTCAAAGAAAAGACATAAAAGTGTCATGGAAGATGTAAACAGTTTCCTCTGGGCTCTCATATCTGCATTTACCAAATTTAAAAAATGGTAATATGGCTTAAAAATGTTGACCATAACAGGTTAATTCTGTTTAAAAGTTTTGTTTATTACTCAAAAAATTATGTATACTTGTTAAAAATTTCTATCTATGTTTTCTGGTATGCACATAAGTTTTGTTACAAACAAGGAGCTAAAACAAAAATATTTTTGCTGTCTAGTGCTAACAGCAGCCAGTCATTTACCAACATAGCTCAACATTTATCTCTGAGCTCTGCTCATTAAATTTGGGTTATCAGGAATTCAGATGTCTTTTTAGTAAGGGTGGTATTAGAAATATTTTAAGTTTAAACCTGCTAATAATTACAACTAATAAAAAAATGAAAACCAGTAGTACTTCGAATTGATGAGATAAATTTAACTGTCACCCAGGTGATAATGGTTTTAAAGACATAAAGCGTCCTTTATATTTGATATTGCAAAATGACATTTAAAGATTTTTAATTGTTTTTAAAATGTTTAAATTTATAAGGATATAATATATTTGTGTTTTTGTTATGTTCCTAATGTTTGTACTTA
Organism: Cricetulus griseus; assembly: GCF_003668045.3. Taxonomy (NCBI): domain Eukaryota; kingdom Metazoa; phylum Chordata; class Mammalia; order Rodentia; family Cricetidae; genus Cricetulus; species Cricetulus griseus. The sequence goes on from NW_023276808.1 coordinate 10,205,586, forward strand.
AATCAAAGAACCAAAATCTAAGATCACAGCCGTAAGCTCCACATGCTAACCAAAAGTTGAGCTGTTCATTTCATCTGGTACAGTAAGACAAAGACCTAAGTTTAACAAAGGGCTTAAAGTAACTTGTAAGCCCATGGGTCTCAATTCTTTGTTAGTTTAAAAACAAAACAAAACAAAAAACCCTTTTATAAGGGTAGTCTAGGATCCCCTTTATGTCAGATGTTTACACTGATAACAGAAAAATTTTGTAATAAGGACTAAAACATTAAATTTTAAAGGAAATCCTGACAGTATAAAGTCTTAGTTTTATAAAAGCTGCTAACATATTTTAAGATATTAAGAAATACAAGTTAGTAGCCATCCTTTTAAGTAAACAAGTTCATTGTTTATAGTCAAACTAAATACTAATGATTTATAACAGGGAAAAAGCTCACTTAGTCCCTTGTATATGTTTTCAAAGATGAAGCTTAAAACTATTAACTGAAAACAATTTGCCAGATTTACCCAGGCAGACTTCTAATACTACAGAGATCTGCAGAATATAGAATTTAAAATGTTAACCACAAAGCTTATAATATCAGACAAAATTCCAGATCCTGACAATGACCCAAGGTCTCCAAAGAAGATTATGGGGTATCATGGTTTGTAATGATGCTGACCCCAAGGTCTTCATGGTGGGGACATCCAGCTCTAATCATGAATGGTTATTTTTATTCCCCTTAATTACATTCTGTCCAATTCATTGGGTTACATAGGCTTATCCTGTTTTGTGCTATCATTATGATTCTGTTGTTGATATCTCTGGCTGGAGTGATTTTACCATATACCTGTGTTCTGAATCTCCTTGCCATGAGGTTTGCAAAATATTGTCTCACAAAGCATGCATTGATACCTAATTAACAATTAAATTCATTTTTTCTCTATGCCTATGATTTTAGTTACATATTTATTGTTGGGCACAAATACACTTGTTTTTAATGTATGAGCATTTCTTTCAATAAGTTGAGAATTTGCCCTTATTGTCTGTAATATTTGACCATTATTCCACGAGATGTCATTTTAAGGGATTTATTTCATGGATGTTTGTGTTATATGTGTCATCCATGTTTTGACTGTAGCTCAAAAGTGGACGATCAGTGTCTATTGCCTTCTGGAATTGTTCACACTATCTTCCCATGCACAATCTACACAATATACAGTAAGCTGTAGGTTTTGGCAATATAATCAGTGCATATTCATTTAGCAGACCAGTATAAGGATAATCTTCCTTCCAATGATGCATATTTCTGTATAAATGTGGGTATGGTAAATGTGGGCATGGTAACCAGCTGTGCTATCCTGCTTTTGCTACCCTGTGTCTGACATGGACACAATTATATAAATAGTGATAGCAAAAGTCAATGGCAGTATATACCTGCTTTATGACTACTGTGAAAAATCCAAGTATCAGTAAGAGTGCCTTCCTTCTTAACGTTTTCCTCATTTCTCACCTTTGTATGAGTCTGTGATTCAGCAGATGTAGCCAGGAGATTGTGGAGTTGGGCACCCTGCTTCCTGGTGTGACAGTTCCCTTCATGTGTGTGTATGTCTCCTTGCACAATGGTGTCACCATATTCCAGACTGGGAGGTTGAGATAAATTGTTACCAGTGCAATGTATAATAGTTAGTATACTACCTTTCCTGTATGCATGTGTAGCATATTTATGCAAAATCCTCCAATTTGTTGATTTTTAAATCTTTAACTTGAGATGTCCTAATGGTGTTTTCTGTGCCTGGGGCTATTATTTCAGCCTTAGTTATGTCCTTTCTCTTCTTGTTCTTGTAAATGCAATTATAATCCCTTATTACTTCCTAATTCATGAGAGCTGGGAATTCTATTTCTGGCATTATTACTTCTTTAACGGTGATTTTCTATTTATTCTAGGCCTTTTATTTAATTCATATGTTGCTATCTAAGGCCACAGTTATCTTAGTATCTCTCATAGATACTAATTTATTTTAAGCATTCCATTGAATCATTCTATGGCTCCTGCTGCTGTGGGGATATAAGCTGTATGAAAGTCCCACCACATAATTCCTAAAATTCTAGTCACTCTTTGTGTTTGTTGTCCTGTGAAGTGTGTGCCTTGATCAGATTGTAATATATTGGTTGCTCCATATTTTGCTGACCATGTCCATAATGTCAATATGGTGGTTGCTTGATTTGGGGACGTGGAGGACCTGGCTAATCCCACTATGTATGTATATCCACCATAGTGCATGGGTATTGATTCTATTTTTAAAGATTTCCTTTATTCATTATGTATATAACATTCTGCTTCCATGTATATCTGCACACCAGAAGAAGGCACCAGATCTCATAATGGATGGTTGTGAATCACCATGTGCTTGCTGAGAATTGAACTCAGGACCTCTGGAAGAGCAGTCAGCCTAACAACTGAGCCATCACTCCAGCCCCGGTATTGAGTCTTATGTGTTCCTCTAAGACTTGCAAGTTACCGATGTCGCCAAGTTGGCATTAAGGTGTGTAGTAATCTATCGATACTCAGTAATTTTAGGGAGTGTCTTGAGCCCTTACCAGGTTTTGACCAGGGAGGAATGACAAACTCAGTGAGTTGGTTTGAGTATATAAGTTTTACTTCACACTTATGTCAAAGCAACACACAAACATAAGCAAACAATCCTAATAACCACAGACAATAGGCTCACAGCAGGGGTACCTCTCCTGCAGCAGCCCACAGGTTCAGGCTAGGGACATCCTCTCCTCTGGATTCAGGCTGGATTCAAGTCTCCAGTGTCATGGAGTCAGGGTCAGAAAGGGCAGCACTCAGCTTGATGGACTGGTTGTCTCAGGTTAGCGAAGGAGAGCTCCAGGACATAAAGTCATGGTACACTCTAAAATTCCCAGTTCCGAGCTGGTCATTAAATAGATCACTAAATCGTGCTAATCACACTTTGCCACACGTCACACATTCTCACTCTTATCTACAACGGCTGGGCTGCACAGTGGACCTATGCTCCCTTTCCTTAATCTTTCTTCAGCCAGGACTTTGCCTGCCTGGCTGTAACCTCCATTCTAATCTCCCTCCAGCCAGGTTTTTGCCTGACTGGTTACAAGTCTCCCTACAGGGAGGGTGTTGTTTCTGGAAAGCCTTCAATCCCTGATTTCCATCCACTCTTCCCACATTATTTTGGCTTTTGACCTGTGTACTGTGGTTGCCTTTGGGGTGGTGTTACCTTGAAGGAGTTGCTATGCAGCTTGGATGAACAAGTTTGCTGGGGAGTTAAATTTGTTACTCTACCTAGCCAGTCCTATTTAGTTGCCGAATAACTTAATTATCCCCAGCACATGCCTCAGAGCTCTTCCTAGACTGAATCCTGCAAACTGTCTGGAGCCCTTTCCAGGTTTTGACCTGGGTGGAATGACAGACTTATCAAGTTAGTTTTAATATGTAAGTTTTACCTCACACTTATATCAAAGTACCACACAAGCAAAAGCAAACAGTCCTAAGAACCACAGACAACAGGCTCACAGCAGGGGTACCTCTCCTGCAGCAGCCTGCAGTTTAGGGCTCTCAAATTCTGGTCCTCTGAATTCAGTCTCCTGAGGTCCCAGTGTCATGGTATTGCTTTTCAGAAAGGGAAGTGAGGCATCCACCCTTGACCAGCAAGAAAGACGCCACACGGAGAAATCTTCTTCAAACACAGTTTAATCGGGAACCTCTTTGCTTTGTACAATGTATAATGGAGGCGGCGGCCCCAGGCCGAGGGAGACGGGGCCTGATATAGTCTACATCTACCAATCACCTAACCCTACGTGGCGCACCAGGATAGGTTGTCTCCAAGCAGAATTAAGAGGATACATGACCTTTACCATATTTGGAGTTGTTTACCACAGAGAGCGCTCACCGTCGGGCTGGCGGAGGGCAGAAACCTGCGCCATCTTTTGGGTGCGGATTTCTGCAGCTCCCTACAGGGTAGCACTCAGCTTGATGGACTGGTTGTCTCAGGTTAGTGGAGGGGAGCTCCAAGGCATAGAATCGTGGTGCAATCTAAAATTATAGTTCTAAGCTGGTCACTTAAATAGCTTGCTAAATCTTGCTAATCACACCTTGCCACACACCACACATTTTCACTCTTATCTACAATGGCTCCCTTTCCTTTAATTTTTCCCCTGCCAGGCCTTTGTAAGCTTCTGTCTCAAACTTACTTTTGGCAGGCTTTCGCCTGCCTTGTTACAGGCTCCTTAAACATTTTAATAAATCCATTTCCACATATGTGTAGTGAATCATTCTACCATGAGTGGTTTTTATTTTTTTTCAACTCCCCAAGGAGTAAGTCATGCTGGCTAACAATAGTGCTTATAAACACATTTTCCTTGCTCCATTAACTCCATGTATTCAACTGCCCATAAGGAGTACTCCGTTTACTATTCATTTGTCAACATTTTGCTCTGAATTTCTGAAATATAACTCCTAAAGCAATGCAGGCATCATCCAACTTTCTGATGGGAGAAAGACCTATGATCTTGTTTGTGATCTAGTTACTGATTTCCTTTCCTGGTTTTCTGAAGTCCCTATTGCAACTAGATAGAAAGTAAGATAGAGAGTGACCTCAGTGTGAAGCCACATAACAAAACTCTCCTATTGTTTCCTGAAATCTCTCTTTAGTTGTTAATATTTTGGCTACTCTTTCATCAGTGTGACAGAAATTCACTCCACTCCACATAGTGTAGAGGGCTGTAAAAGTGTGCTAGCTACTTTTTTTTCAGAACAGAGAAGAGTAAGTGCCTTTGGAGATCAGGAAGGTAGCAGGGTATGTTCTTGGAGCCTGGGACAAGTGCTATTGATATGATTATCTCTGCTGATGTAGAAAAGGTCTTTGTCTGGGGTGGAAGACAGGATCAGGAACTATTTAAAGCACAGTGTAATCCTATGGGAGAATCCCTGGTCACTCAGGTGTCACTAGGCAATCATGCCCTCCAGGCAATCTCTCAGACAGAAGTTCTGGGTCCTTCCTGCTGTCATCTCCAGGCTTGTCTTTGTAGAAAACTGTTCTTGTGGTCAGTATTGCTGTGCTGTGAGTGCTGCTGCAGGGAGTTGAGCTTAGAGGAATTGGAAAGCCACAACATGGTTAACTTGGGGCTACTCTCCACAGACTGGGAGAAGTGCCAAGGGAGCCAGTGTGGAGGATCCTCCCATGCCTGAGTGGGAGTCCGTGGACAGATGCATAGTTTGCCATATTCATGCCTGGTCTTGCATTAATTATCCTGCATAATCCTAATGGTTCTGTATGCTCCAGTTTATTCCCATGTGATCCAAAGGGTCCTGAATGCTCTTTTCAATTCTCATGGCCAGCTTGCAGACTGAGTATCTTCACTCTGATGGCTGGAACTGTGCAGAGCATTGGGATTGCAACTATGCTTTGAAATATCCTTGTTGACATCACTGTTAAATGCAGGCACCCTTAGTACTTGTCATGTCACTATGAAGCACAGATTTGCCAAACTCTGGTCCCTTTAGTGTCTCCCAGAACTTCTACACTTTGAAATTATAATAGCTATGGTAATTTTATTTTTTTGACACTCGTTTTCTCTGTGGCTTTGTAGACAGTCCTAGAACAAGCTCTTGTAGACCAAGCTAGTCTCGAACTCACAGAGATCCACCTGCCTTTGCATCCTGAGCGCTGGGATTAAAGGCATACACAACCACTGTCTGGATTATTATCTATGGTTTGAATTGGATTTAATTTTGTGGATCTTGTAAACAATATTTCCTTTGTAGAGGAACACTCCACTGCTAAACTGTGATCTTGAAGTATAGATGCAATGGCAGTAGAATTTTTACTATACAGATTTACCAGTTCTTAGGAGACATTAAGCCAGAAAATAGAATTTAGGTAATGGAGGACTGCATCTTAAATTCTCCAAAGACAAGTAGTATGCAAACCATGATGGTTAAATACAATATGATGAGATGCAAATGTTTGCTCCTCAGATTTATCCAGCTATATTCCAATAACAAAGGAGACAACCTTGATTTAAAACCAGCAGAAATGCCTATTCCTCTATTAAAACAGCAGGCCTCTAAATGCTGCTCAAGGGACCATTACAGGATCACAACCAGCATTAACCTCTCATGTGCCATAAAGGTATATTGATTCCAGAAGTGCTGCATCCCCAGTCTTTTTTTATATTTATTTTTTTATTAGTTCATATTAGGGACAAGCTTGTTTCACATGTCAATCCCTTCTCCCTCTCCCTCCCCTCACCCTCACCCCTCCTACCCCACCCCTACCTTCCCCCACCCCATCCACCCTCCACTCCCCAGGCAGGGTAGGGCCCTCAATGGGGCTCTGCAAAGTCCACCACATCATCCTGGGCTGGGCCTAGGCCCTCTCCCATGTGTCCAGGGCAAGAGTGCCTCCCTTCATGAGGGATGGACTCTCAAAGTCCCTTCTTACACCAGGGAAAAATACTAATCCACTACCAGGGGCCTCTGAGAGTGCAGAGGCCTTCTCATCGACATGTTCAGGGGTCTGGATCAGTCCTGTACTGGCCTCCCAGACTGCATCTGGGGTCGATGTGCTCCCCCTTGTTCAGACCAGCTGTTTCTGTGGGTTTCTCCAACCTGGTACTGACCCCTTTGATCTTCATTCCTCCCTCTCTGCAACTAAGTTCCAGAGTTCAGTTCAGTGTGTGTCTGTGGAAGTCTGCCTCTGCTTCCATCAACCACTGGATGAGGGTTCTGAGGCTAGGGCACCCGCCGCCAGACAGAGGGCAGGGGGTAGACCCATCTCCAGTCTTTTGCAAAGCAGTTTTGTGACATGGTCTCCTATATTGATTGAGTGGATTTGACGCATGGCTGTAGCCCCACAAGGTATTTTCATTGCTCTTGTTATCCTGGTAAACCACCCTAAATATTGGATCAAAAGTCTGCAGTACCACAGAGTCTTAAAAGTACTAGTTTGAGTCACATAGTACATTGTCCATTGCAGACCAGGGAAAGGACTTATGTTTGAAGCATGGTTTTTCCTTCAGAACAGAAGAGCAGGAAACAGTGCACAGTGTACACTTCAGGGGCAAACAAATGAGATGGTAGGAATCACAGTCTCAAGTTGGAGGAAGTTAGACACAGGGGTCTGCTTCATGAAGAACTACGGATGAGCTATGATGAATGACTTTCTGTATCACAGTTTTCCTGCACGCATTAATTGTTTCCATGTAAATGAAAAAGACAGAATTGATGGCTGTACATTTTATGCAGGATTGCTTGAACTACTAAGTATTCAATTTCTTTTTTTTTCCCCAGGTTTTCAAAACAGGTTTCTCTGTGGCTTTGGAGCCTGTCCTGAAACTAGCTCTTGTAGACCAGGATGGTCTCAAACTCACAGAGATCATCATACCTCTGCCTCTCCATTGCCAAGCAGTATTCAATACCACCAGCAGTATACAAATACTAATTTCTAATTAGAGAGAACTCTCCTGTGCAGATGTGTACAATCCTGGGTGACATAGTTAAGTCTGTTGAGAGGCTTGCAAAACTGTACTGATTGGGTAATATATTACATAGGACAAAGTCATACAGTGTCTTAGTACTGGCATTCTCTGGATCAGGGAAGTGCCGTTTGTATTTCAAGTTCATTATAGTTCAATGTTCTTCTACATATTTTCAAGATTATAAAAGATCAATTATTGGTATCTTTTTAAATTTTATTTATTTATTTATTTATTTATTTATTTATTTATTGGCTTTTTCGAGACAGAGTTTCTCTGTGGCTTTGTAGCCTGTCCTGGAACTAGCTCTTGTAGACCAGACTGGTCTCAAACTCACAGAGATCCACCTGCCTCTGCCTCCTGAGTGCTGGGATTAAAGGCATGCACCACCAACGCCCGGCAATGCATGGCTCTCTATGCACAAAAACACATTAACACTATTGTTAGTTACAAAGAGTCATTAGATCCTTACTTATGTATGCACACATTCATGTATAAGTGCACATGTTCATTTATGTGCAACTGAAGGCTGTGTGTGATTTTGATTGGCCTACAAGAGTAATCACATTGTTTTCCTTCATTGGTGGCACCACCTAGTGGTCACAGTTAATAAATAATTTTCGTATTCTGACCTATCAAAAATTACTCTTATCTGACCTGTATGTGTAGACCATAATTAACAGGTATGCATTTAATCAACACACCATCCAGAATTATCAACAAATTTGCCACTGAACTCAAAATGGGAAAAGTACTATACAATTTGACTATAGATGTCAGAATTCACATCCTTGGCCCAAGAACTTTCTACTAAATTTCTAGAGGGTATAGTGCATACGAGTCAGGTAGATGAGTGCACTGACTAAGAAAGGACATTTCTGGAAGGGAGTGAAGGAATTGCCCTGTAGTGCTGTACAAAAATTATGCAAGAGGCAGCCAGGTGGAAGACAGACTTGAGGTGGTCTTCAGGGAAAAATGGATAGATGTTCCTGACAAATGAGCATGTTTCTCACAGAGAATCCAGCCAGGAATCCTGCAAATCTTTGATTGGACTGAAATGTAGGAACAGTGGTCAGCAGATTCCTAACTGGGCACTCAAGTCAGTTAGAGAAAGAAGACACAATTCCAGTGAACTGAGTCCTGCCAGTGCACCTGCCTAGACAAGAAAACACTGACAATCTAAGGGCTGGGGTCTTCAATTTTTCAAGTAACATGATTGCAAATGTGCTAAGTAACTGTTTATAGAACCTAATCGCAAGCCAAACATGATTCAAATCACTCCATTCGGTGAACAAGTAAAATAATCAATAGATAAGTGATGATATCATTACACTCAAGTCAATGGACTCAAATGGGAGATAGTAATAATTACCTCACTTATGAAAAGTAGAACGAAGTCAATCTATTCAACTTGATTTGAAACATGTTTTACATATTTGTTGTAATACGTGATATTTCCATGTTACATTTTTACATGTTTCATTTGAGTGTCTGTCTGATGTGTGTGTGTGTGTGTGTGTGTGTGTGTGTGTGTGTATGTATTTGAGGACAATTTGCAGCAGTCAATTTATCTTTCCACTATGTATTTCCTGACACACATCAATTCTTGAGGATTGGGAGTAAGCATTATTATCCAACTGATCCATCCTGACAGCACATGATGTTAGTTTCTAGTTTGGCACTCAATCCAGAAAATTCCATATAGTTCAGAAAATGAAGGCATTAAAGACATCAAGAGGAGAAGAAAGCCATGGAAATCAAATGTGTTCTTCTTTTTCTGTTTGGTATTTGAGACCTCCCTTTTCTGTGTATTCCAGCCTGGCCTAGAAACCAAAACATGCCCTGAAGTGACTTGAGACTGCACTCTTTCTGCACCAGCCTTACAAGTCCTAGAAGACATAACCCACCATGCCCAAAGCTCAAATATAGATCTGTAATTAATACTGCAAATAGAGAGCAGAGCATATAGAAAAATAATCAATAAAGAAAATGGGGTCTGTGTGATGCCTTGGTGAGTAAAGACACTGGCCACAAAATTTGTGCACCTGAGTTCAACTCCCAGAACTCACATGGTAAGTGATAATTTGTCTCTGGATTCTGGAAGTTGTCCTTTCTTTTGCAGATACATGTGCAACAGGCTTAAGAAGAGTATTAATGTACAAACTATATAAAAATAGAGTGTAATAAAACACTTAAAGAAAATCTAATAAAGTATAGAAGTTTCAGTAACAAAATATGTTGACTACAGGGCCAAATGTTTAAAGAGGCAAAGACACATGGACATGACAAATGTGCAGAATATAGAAATAATCCTTTAAACACTGCTTGTAATTCAAGCTACTTTCCTTTGGAGCATCAAAATTCTTGTTGGTTTGTATTAAGCATATAGAATAAAGTATCAAGCCAAGGCCCCACAACATTAGCCCATGTATTAGAAAGCCATCCTGAGGGACTTGAAAGAAAACCATGATCTATTTCTGGCCACAAGGGATGATGGAAAGAGAGACAAAATGGAAATACAAACTTTGTGCAGGAACTGACCTGAACTGTAAATATCAATGGGGAATGCTGGGCAGATGGCATGGAGAGAATCAGACAGAATGCAAAACATACATGAAAGGGGATTTGATTAACATTATACACAAAAACTGGAGACTCAAGTAACTGTGACATTATTTTCACATTAATGCAGTTAGTTAGCTTGGAATGTTCTTGTTCCAAATAGAAACATTTAGAAAGCTATACAAGGAATATTAGCAGGGATTTGTATGGACATATGTTTGTAGATGTCAATACACATGTGTGCACATACATATGTGTTTGTGTGTGAGTATGTGTCTTCT
>NW_023276808.1:10216255-10251481 GCF_003668045.3 Cricetulus griseus
CTAAGAAAAGCTGTCTTGTATAACTGTTATTGTATTTCCCCCTGGAGTTAAGTCTTTCTCCTACAGTAATAAGCAGACAGCTTTTTAGCCTGGCCATTGAGACTAGCAGCAGAAGCACCTGCCTGTGGAAGTTCTTGCTTTATCACTTCAATACCATGCTCCCCAGAATGCCTCAACTCAATGCATGGCTTTCTATGCAGAAAGACACTTTCACACTATTGTTTCACTAGGAGGACTCATTAGATGCTTACTTATATATGCACACATTTATGGTTAAGTGCACATGTTCATTTATGTGCAACTCAAGGCTTTGGGTGATTCTTGATTGGCCAGCAAGAGTAACCACATTGTTTTCCTTGATTCGTGGCACCACCTAGTGGCCAAAGTTAATACATCATTTTGTATTCTGACCCATCAAAAATTACTCTTATCCTGATTTGTATGTGTAGACCATAATTAACAGGTATGCATTTAATCAACACACCATGCAGAATTATGAACAAATTTTCCACAGAACTTAAAATGCAAAAAATAGTATACAATTTGACTTTAGATTTCAGAACTCACAACCTTGGCCCAAGAACTTTCTACTAAATTTCTAGAGGGTATAGTGCATAAGAGTCTAGTAGATGAGTGCACTGACTAAGAAAGAACATTTCTGGAAGGGAGTGAAGGAATTGTCCTGTAGTGCTGTACAAAAATTATGCAAGAGGCAGCCAGGTGGAAGACAGACTTGAGGTGGTCTTCAGGGAAAAACGGATAGACGTACTTGACTAATGAGCATGTTTCTATCAAAGAATCCAGACATGAATCCTGCAATTCTTTGATTGTACTGAAATGTAGGAACAGTGTTCAGAAGATTCCTAAGTGGGCACTCCAGTCAGTTAGAGAAAGAAGACAAAATACCAGTGAATTGAGTCCTTCCTGGGAATGTGCCTAGACAACAAAACCACTGACCATCAAAGGGCTGGGGACTTCAATTTCTCAAAGCAACATGATTGCAAATGTGCTAAGTAAATGTTTATAGATCCTAATCCCAAACCAAATATAACTCAAATCCCTCCACTCAGTGAACAATAAAGAAAAATCAATAAATAAATTGTGATATCATTACATTCAAGTCACTGGACTCCAAAGGGTAAATAGTAAGAATTACCTCACTGTAGGTGCTGGAAAGATATCTTAGAGGTTAAGAACACTGACTGCTCTTCCAGAGGTGCTGAGTTCAATTCCCAACTACCACATGGTGGCTCACAACCATCCATTATGAGATCTGGTGCCCTCTTCTGATGTGCAGATATTCATGGAAGCAGAATGTTGTAATCATAATAAAATCTTTAAAAAATTTACCTCACTTATGAAAAGTAGAACCAAGTCCATCTATTCACCTTGATTTTTAAAAATTTTACATATGTGTTGCTGCTGATGGTGTGTGTGTCTGTGTGTGTGTGTGTGTGTGTGTGTGTGTGTGTGTGTGTGTGTGTGTGTGTGTGTGTTATGTGTATGTTTGTGAACAATTTGCAGCAGTCAATTTATCTTTCTACCATGTGGGTCCTGACACACATCAAATCTTCAGATTTGGGAGGAAGCATCATTATCCAACTGATCCATCCTGCCAGCACAGGATGTTTATTTCTCATTTGGAACTCAATCTAGAACATTCCATATAATTCAGAAAATTAAAGTATTAAAAACAGCAAGAGGAGAAGAAAGGCATGGAAGTCAAATGTGTTCTTTTTTTCTTTTTGGTTATTTGAGACCTTTTTTTCTGTGTATTCCAAGCTGACATGCAAACCTAAACATGCCCTAAATTGACTTCAGACTGCAATCCTTTCCAGAAGCCTTACAGGGCCTAGAAGACACATCCCACCATGCCCAAACCTCAAATATGGTACGGTAATTCATGTTGTAAAATAGAGAATAGAGAATATTGAAAAATAATCAATAAAAAAATAACATGGGATCTGTGTGATTCCTGGTTGAATACAGACACTTGCCACTAAATTTGTTAACCTGAGTTCAATTCCCAGAAGCTACATGGTAAGTGACAATTGGTCTCTTGATCTCTGGAAGTTGTCCTCTCTTTTTAGATATAAAGATGCCTTTTAGTAACAAAATTTGCTTAGTACTGGATCAAATGTTTAAAGAGGCCAAGACACATAGGCATGACCAATGTGCAGAATATAGAAATACTCCTTGAAAAGCTTGCCTTGTAATTCAAACCACTTTCCTGTGGAGCATCAAAATTCTTGTTTCTCTGTGTTAAGCACACAGAATAAAGAATCAGGATGATGCCCCACAACATTTGCCTATGTATTAGAAAGCCATCCTGAGGTATATGGAAGGAAATCATGATCTATCTGGCCCTATGGGATGATGGAAAAAGAGATAAATGGAAATAGAAGCTGTGAGCAGTTTCTGCTCTGAACTGTAGACATCAATGTGGAATTTTTGGCAGATGGAGTGGTTCTATTTTGTTGGTTTTTGGAACTGAGGTCATAATTAAGAGGAGCACTTGGGGGCACTCGTATTGTGCCACTAAAGGTAATTTCTTGCACTGGTGAAAGACAGACCAGAGGGAAAACAGTTGCCAATAATGTTTTCATTAATCAAGAAAGAAAGTCAGAGGTTCAAAGACGATCAGAAAGCATCTTAGTTCTGACCACAAACAATGCCAACTGGAGATGCAGTGTTGTTATTCCCATGACCCTCCGGGCAGCTTCCTGGAAACCTAAGTGTTTGTGTTTGGGGGGAGTATGGTTGCAAAGCTGAAACTTAAAGGAATTGATGGAAGGGCACCACTAGGAGTGGAGCCTGCAGCTTAATTTGACTCAACATGGGAGACCTCACCTGGACCAGACACGGACAGGATTGACACATTGATACCTCTTTCTTGAATCCGTGGGTGGTGGTGCATGGCCATTCTTATTTGGTGGAGCGATTTGTCTGGTTAATTCCAATAAGGAAGGAGACTCTGGCATGCTAACTAGTTAAGTGACCCTGGAGTTGTCAGCATCCCCTAACTTCTTAGGGTGACAAGTGGCATTCAGCCACCTGAGATTGAGCAATAACATGTCTGTGATGCCCTTAGATGTCCGAGGCTGCATGCACACTACACTGACTGGCTCAGACTGTGCCTACTCTATGCCAGCAGGAGAGAGTTACCCATTGAACCCCATTCATGTTGGGGATCAGGGATTGCAATTATTCCCCATGAATGAGGAATTTGAAGTTAGTGCAGGTCATAAGCTTGCATTAATTAAGTCCTTGCCCTTTGTTCACACCGCCTGACACTACTACCAATTGGGTGGTTTGGTGAGGCCCTCAGATTGGCCCTGCAGGGGTCTGTCTGCCCATGGCCCTGGCTGAGTGCTGAGAAGAAGTTGAACTTGGCTATCTAGAGGAAGTGAAAATCCCAGCAAGTTTTCTGCAGGTGAACCTGCAGAAGGATCATTAAGGAGAGAACAGGGGTGGTGGGGCTCTGGCACTGAGCCTACATATACCAGAACGTGTCCCTGGTTCTGTTGTGCTCAGAGGGGGAGGAGGAGGCATGGTGGTGATGAAGCCAGTGTGGTTTGGTACATGTCTCCTGGTATTGGGTAGTTTCTGGTACCTGGCTATCATTTTCCAGTGTTTAAAGAATCCAGGGGTTGCAGATACCCTTCGGTCTCCAGGTTCGAGTTGGGTGGCAGATGGCCCATTGGGGGGTGTCTGGTGGCGACTCCCTGGGACTTCAGTTCCTTCAGTGGACAAGGCCATTCCCAGGTCTCGCCATGGTCTGGGTTGGGAGCACCCGTTGAGAGTCCATGGGGCTTGCCATGGGCGCCCTGCTTGCCTGGTGCTTTGCTAGTAAGGGGCCCTGAGTCATTCTGCATCTTTTTCCCCAGTCCTGACCCTCTCTAGAGTTTGTGTTGTCTCTTTCTTCTATAACTAGCTAGCTGGCCTGAGGGGAACCCCTACTCCATCCTCCCCTTCACTCCTGTGTCCATTGGAAGTGTCTGCAGTGGGGGACGGTGGTGGGACCATGACGCTGTCAGCTCCCATTGGGTAAAGTTTGTCTCTTCCCACATCCAAAACATTGACTCTTAGAGATGCATCACTCGGCTCCTGCATTGGTGAAGAGTGCAGCTAGCTGTGAGAATAAATGTTAATTGGAGGACATTGATCATCAACACTTGGAATGCACTTGCGGCTCAGGGTTCCTCCAGGGTCTATGCCTGTCTGAGCATAGCTTGACAATCAATCGTCCCCGCCCTCAGTGCACTCTTCTGGGTTGTGTGGCTGGAGGTTAGCTTTAATGACCCCTCGCGCGGGCCCTCCATCTCCCTCAGTTCCGATATGTGTTGTGTGGCTTGGTGGTGGGTGGTCATCCTCGATGTCTCCCATGTGAGCCTTGACCAATGTCCACCCCTGCCTTTCCCTTGTCTTCTTCGCGATGCTCTGCTCCTGCCTCCCCTTTGACCCATTGCAGCCTTGGCCACCTCAGCTCCCTGAGCCTCCTCGGTTGTGGTCCCTTGTGGAAGCCATAGTAAACCAGGATGTCCAAGGAGTCAGAGGTTGTGCTTATGGTGCTGTGTATGCCAGGCGCCTACAGGACGATCAGCTCTCTGGGTGAAGCTGCTGGTCTATGGTACATGTCTTGGGAGGGGTTCACAGTGCGCCCTGGGCACTCTCTACTCCAGCTGAGGCTTCTGCAGCCGCCATTGTGTGTGTGGATGAGAAAGAGTGAGTGCAGAGCAGAGGCAGCACATGGCAAGAGGTGTGGTCCCTTCTTGTGGGGGGGGTGGGGGCGTCATCATGTGGGGCTTGGAGAGTGGATGCAGTGCAGTCCAGTCTAGGGGAATTGGCTGCTAGAGCGAGGCAGGGCTGCCCAACTCTCTCTCAGTGACCCCGCTGGCCCCACCCCCCCAAAGCTGTCTCTCCTCCTCCCTCCAGGAGGGCTGCACAAGCCCACAAGGGTTGTCTCCAGTGTCTCTGGTAGTTCTAGCATCTCTCTTCCTCCATCTCCCTCACCTGTGGATGCCTGCTCCATCAGAGTTATTCAAAGAGTCAATACCAATTCCTGCTAAAGTGATCAATATATTGGGAAAAACATTCCTGTGGACATTTAAAGACACACTTAAGAGTAAAAAGACAATTCAAAGAAAACTTACAGGATGAAGAAGATATTTGCAAAGAATCTGTGTGACAAGAATGTCGCACTTTTTCTCTTTTTTGCTTTATTGAGACAGTGTTTCTCTGTATTGTTTTAGAGGCTGTTCTGGGACTTGTCTGTAGACCAGGGTGGCCTCAAAAACTCACAGACGTCCACCTGCCTCTGCCCCTTGAATGCTGGGATTAAAGGTGTGCACCATTAATGCCCGGCTTGAATCTTGCACTTCTAACATGCAAAAACCTACAGAAAGATGGGTAGCACATGGGCTAGAGAGATAACTCAGTGATTAAGAGCACTGACTGTTCTTCCAGTAAATCCTGAGTTCAATTCCCAGCAACCACAAGGTAGTTCCCACCAGTCTTTACTGAAACCTGGTGCTCTCTTCTGGCCTGTAGACATACATGTAGGCAGAATTCTGTACATAATAAATGAATAAATAAATCTTAAAAATGGGGAGAAACTCTGTACTGAAAAAACAAAATAAATAAATAAAATATTAAAAAGATTGATAACACAACTTTCAAGCCAAGTGTGAAGAACAATTTCCTCAAAGATAAAAATTATCAATAAGCACATGAAAAGATGTTAAATGTACTCACTTATGGAGATGAAAATCAATTTCAGGAGATACCACCTCATTCTCAGTTTTGTACAGCTATAATTAAAACATTCAGATATTATATAGAAGAATTCCATGGAACCAGAAGCCTAATGCCCAGCTGCTGAGATTTAAATAAGATAGCTGCTAGGAAAACAGTCTAGTAGTTCCTCGGTACCTGAAGCAGATAGTTATCATAGAGTCCTCAGTTTATAGATGGGAGCCTATGACAAAGAAATTTGTTTCCACACCTTGAGCACAAGTGTTTGTAGTGGTATTGTTTATAATGCACAGGAGACATGCACAATACAAACTAATGAATAATTTGTGTGTGTGTGTGTGTGTATACCAATGACTTTTTATTTATAGACACTCAAATCTTAATTTCATAGGACTTTCTTGCATCACGAAAAGTGATTTTTGAAACCACTGAGAAACACAGAGACCATTCTTAGCTCACAGGCCACGCAGAACACATGGTGTGGCTGGGTCTCATGTACACAGTCACTTCCTAAACTCTGATCTAAGTAGTTTGTGACAATTATTTTCTGGCATGGACGTAATGTCTACTTCCTTATTACGTGAGATCAATAATATACAATTTGCTTAAGGCTTTGTCTAAACTGCTGGTGTATAAATTTTTAAGACAAAAAATTTAAAATGATTTATGTTAAAATTAAATACTAAAGAAACAAACTGTCCACGTTTCATTTATTTCTTGATGTCACATCTATACAGCTCACACACACAGCAGGACCCACACCTTGGCTTCACAACAGCACCAGGCTGCACTTCTGGTTATAATACAGCAGGGGCAAGGTGGCTGGGAAATGTACATTTATACACTTCATATAAGTTAAAGGTGGCTACACTATGACCTAGGGTAGCAAAGGCAAGACTTGGACCCACTGCCTGGACCACTTGTGTCTGACCTATTAAAAATGTACCCAGTCATTAAAAAAGGCCAGTTGGTGAATAGGCCACGTATGAAATATGTCATGCAAAATTACCCATTTATCGTTTTAAAAAATAATATTTAGACTTTAAACCTTTGACCAACTTGTCATGTGGATTTACATTATGGTAGCAAGAAGCACACTTGCTGTACTTCAGCAACCTGACTAACATTTTTGTTTTTTTTGTAAACCATAACATTTTTGTTAAAACATCCATTCAAATCTCTTCTTTATACATCTGTTAGGTTACTTCCAAGTCACTCCCCAACTCCCAAAACCAGTCTGACACTTGCTGACATGTTAAATCTGAACCTATATTTGTAGTTTCTAAAAATGCAGATCTGCAGACTCAGTTTGGTTACAGGTACACCATGACGACACATGCCATCCCAAGGAGAGGATCCATTCCTAACATTCTCTAAAAATACGAATCTGACCATCCTCAGACTTCTGAAAAGGCAGCGACACCATAAATACACTGGCGGGTTCTGTTCTCACCTGTGAATATCCACAAGCTACCTGCTGTAAGCCCTTTCTTTCTTGGACTTTTCCAGGGCTTTGTCCAATGTTTTCTCTTTCTCCCTGACATTTGGGGCAGTACCACTTGCCCTTTGGTGTATGGTTGAGTCCCACACAGGAAAAGTGGAACCACTCGATGGGGCACTCATGGTTGTCGCAGCCTATCATCTCTCCATAGGAGACCTGATTGCACACACAGTAGGTGGGCTCCTTGGGGTCCATGGGGAGGTCTGTGGGAGAGGCTTCCCTCTCTGCTTTGGCCTTGGAGCGTTTCTTCCTCTTTGAGGTTTTTGCTTTCTTCTCCTTGGGCGTTCCTGAGGTGATGTCGTCATGCTCCTGATTATTAGATGCATTTTCTCTATTCTCATTGTTTCGCTGCCTCAGGGACCTCTTGTTATTCTGCTTGTCCGCCTGAGTGATTGCATCACTCCTGGACTTGTCCTTGCCGGGCTTGCGGCTGCTGCTGGTGCTGTCACTGATGTCCTGGTGTGCTTCGAAGAGCTCCATGTGACTGTCCACCTGCATGGTTCGGTTCTCCACCAGCTCCACCATCTGACTTACAATCTGGATCTTCTCATCGCCCAGCTCCTGGCTGCGGATCAGGGCCCTCTGGATGCGGTGCAGCACTCGCCACTTCCGGGTGCTGTGCATCTCACGCTTGAACTTCTCAGAGGAGTCATCCAATTCTTTCAGGATGTCTTGGTATTGGGCGTCGATCTCCCGCATCAGCGAGATGTTCCTCTGCAGGTCGAAAGGCAGAGACTCGATGGAGTCCAGGTAATCCTCCACATAGTTCACCAGGTGGATCTGCTCCCTGTTGGCAGACTCGACACGGTTAACCCCGGAGTTCCCAGGCGACTCTGCAGCTTTCCTCTTCCTCCACCCCCCTGCCCCCTTCAAACAGCACTGCAAAATGCAAAGCTCTCACCCTGCCCTGCCGACAATCTCCCCCAGCTTCTTCATCCAAGCACGCCTGCAGCTAAAATTAGGCTCTCCCAGAGGCACTTCCATGCCTTGTGGACCCCAGGGCCTGCAGGCGCTGACCGTGGCCATGAATAATCTTCTAAGAGAGCATATCCTGAAGTTCTTTCCTGTGCTTTTGTTAAGCATAAAACAACAGCACAAGTGCAGAAGTCAGAGGACAACTATTGTGAGTAGCTTCTCTGTGTCCACCATAGGGGTCCCAGCAATGAAAATCAGCACTTGCCTACAGCAAGCACTTTACCTGATGAGCAATCTCTTTTTCCTTCCTTCCTTCCTTCCTTCCTTCTTTCCTTCCTTCCTTCCTTCCTTCCTTACTTCCTTCCTTTCTTCCTTCCTTCCCACTTTCCTTCCTTCCTTTCCTTTCTTCCTTCCCACTGTCCTTTCTTTCTCTCTCTCTCTCTTTCTTTCTTTCTTTCCTTACTACTTTCCTTTCTCTTTCAAAAAGCCTGTTTCCCTCCCCTCTTCACAGCTCTTTCCACTCCCACTTGCATCCTTCTTTTCTCCTTCTTTCCTCCTCCTCCCTGTTACACCACTGCTGGCAAAAAGAGAGCATTTCTTCTGAACCAAATTTGGGACACTGTTTTCTATCTGTGAATTTGTTTATAGGCAATGTCATCCTGGTTCCTAAAATTGAAACTATATCTGAGGGTTTACTTTACTGAAAATTACATCTGCCAAAGCTGGCTGTTTAAATCAGTGTGGGAAAACTTGTCAAGTATGAATGATGCCCTAGGTTCAAGCATCAGCAAAGAGAAAATAGAGGATCTGAAATCATAAAGCTTAAAGAAGAGAATCTGCCTGCAAATGAACTTCTCAGTTTCAGATAATTTATTTATTTTGTCTTGTGCCTGGTTTCAACAGTTTCATTCACATACACAATGTACCTTGATCATTCCCTTTCCCACCCATTTGATTCCCATTGCCTTTCTCTCTCCTAATTCTGCTGGATAGCTTACTGATCTATTTGGTTTGATCTTACAGACAGTTCATAAACCTCCATGTCATTTGTGGAAGACATCAGTTTATTCCATTACCTCTTCCTGGAAGAATGGATTCTTTACATGCAGATTGCAGGTGGGATTCCTCAGTGTTTCCTAGTATTGAGAAACTAGGTAATCCCAGAGGCAATATAAACACAATAGGCTAAAATGAATAGACAAAGATTCTGTCTACCATATTCCTGCTTGCATAGTAATCTTTCTAGGCCTGAGTGCCTGGAGTTGAGTATACTATAGAAATCCAAACTCCCACATTCCAAAGTCATGAATATTTGCTTTGTGGTCAACAGGGTGAACCTGGTCGGTCAGCTCACCTTCTCTCACTTCAAATGAATTCTGCACTCGGGATGAGAAAAGGTATAACAGGAGGAAATGGTAAGTAAATTCAACTTCACAAAACTTATATTGATGTAAATCATTTTGTTGGCATATCAGGAGAAAAGTCATGTGATCAGGACAAAACCAACGGTAAGTACTAAAGGAGGGACACCATTCTTGCTTGAGGAAAACATGATTTTCTAAAGAAATTAAGTGCTGCCCTAAATCAGCCAATAGACCACAATCAAAGGTCTGAAAAAATTTTTATGAAATAAGACAAACAATATTGCAGAATTTACATGGAAAAGAAAAATGACAGAATGGCTAATGATTTGTTGGAAAGGCCTGACTGGGCTTTGGTCAGATGACTAGAGCTCATGGCTGTTCATTTACCTTAACTAACCACAGAAGTTTAAATAGTAAGAAATGGGGACGGTGAGAGTCATTTCATTAGAAAGGACCAACAGGTGGAAAAAGAACACACTAGAACCTGCAAAAGTAGTATATGACATTTTTTTTTCTTTTCCAAATGAAGACATGGTATAAACACATTACAGACTGGCTACAAACACCCCCAAAGTAACATTTTAAGGACTATAATAAGACAGCCCAACCCAAATCCTATCCCAAACAAACAATAATCTCTAACCCTAATCCTACATTAAACCTATCTTTAACCCTAAACCAAAACCTATCCTGAACCCTGAATTGCAACCCTAACCCTAACCCTGAACCATACTCCTAACCCTACCCCTATTCCTAACCCTAACCATAAATCTGCAACCTAACCATAATTCTTACCCTGAACCCTACCCATAACCATAACCCTTACCCTATCCTTAAACCCTAACAATAAACCCTAATCCTATCTCTGAACCCTGACCCTAACCCTAAACTTATACCCTAAACCTAACCCTAACACTAACCCTGAACCCAAAACCTAAACTTAAGCCTAACACTGAAAACTAAACCTAATCCTAACCAAACCTCAAACCTTAAACCTAACCCTAAACAAACTCTAAAAATAACCATGAACCCTAAACCTAACAATATCCCTATCCCTACACCTAACCATACCCTAATACTAACAATAACCCTAACACTAACTGTGAACACTTACCATGAACCCTGACCCTAACCCTAACACTAAACGAAAGCCTAACCCTAAATGCAACTGTAACATAACCCTAAACATGATCGTTAATCCAAAAACAAACCGTAAACCTAACCCTAACCCTATCTCTAACTCTAATATTAAACCTATCTTTAACCATAAGCCTAAACCTAAAGCTGAACCCTGAGTTGTAACCCTAACCCTAATCTTAACCCTGAATTATAACCCTACCCCTGAACCCTACCCATAACCATATTCCTAACAATAACCTTAATTCTTAATCCTAACCCTAAATGAGAACTCTAACCCTAACACTTACACAGAACCCTATCCATAAACATAACCCTTACCCTATACCTAACCCTAACCCTGACCCTAACCCTAAACTTATCCCCTAAACCTTACCCTAGCACTAAACTTGAACCCTAAACCTAAACTTAAGCCTAATACTGAAAATTAAACCTAACACTAACCCTGAACCATAAACTTAACCCTAAACAGAATTCTGAACCCTAACACTGAACCCTAAACTTAACCCTATCTCTAACCTTAACCTTGAAACCATATCCCTAACAATAACTATGAACACCAACACTCAACCCTGAACCCTAACCCTAATTATAAAAATGAACCCTTACCCTGAACCCTAACCCTAACCCTGAACCCCAACCCTAACCCTGAACCCCAAACCCTAACACTACCCCAAACCCTAACCATGAACCTAACCCTAACCCTATCAGTAACCCTAACCATAACCAAAACCCTAAACCCTGACCCTAACCCAAACCATAACCATGCATCCTAACACTAACCATAATCCTAACCATGAACCTTAAAGCTAAAACAAACCTTAACCCTAAAGCTAACACTAATGGCAACCCTAATAATAACCATAACACTAACCCCAACCCTAACCCTGAAACCTAAACCTAACCCTAAACTTAATCCTAACCCTAATACTAACCTCTAACTCTAACTATAACCCTAAACCTAACCATAACGCTAAACCTGAACCCTAACACTAACCCTAATCATAACACTAACCCTAAACCTAACACTGAATTGTAACCCTAACTCTACCCTAACCCTAAACCCCAATCCGAACCCAACCCCTACCCCTAACCCTAACATTAACCCTTCCCTGAACCCTATCCCGAACATTAACACTTACTCTGTCCCTAAACCTGACACTAACTCTAACCCTATGCCTGAACCCTGAAATCTAACCCTAATCCTAACCATGAACCCTAACACTAACCCCTAACCTTAACCCTAAACAAAATAACCCTAACCCTGTACCCTGAACCCCAACACTAACCCTAAATCTAACTCTAACCCTAAACCCTAACATTAATACTAACCCTAACCCTAATCCTAACCCTAACCTCAAGTGTAACATTGAATAAAACATAAACATAATCCTAATCCTTACCCTAATCCTGAACCCTGAACACTAAACCTAATCCTAACCCTAACCCCAAACATGAGTATAACCTTAAACCTAAACATAAGTATAACCGTAAGCCTGATTCTAACCCTACCCATAGTTTCTCAAAGTCAACATCCCATTTGTGTAACCTTACCTTTTAGCTTGACTTCTCTTCATGGCTGAGGTCTTTGAAGGTTTCGGCAGAGGAAGGGTTCCGGGCACTGCCTTTGTCTTGCATCCACTTTTGCTCATTTGGTCTTCTAGTAATACTCAAAAGTCAGATATTTCCCTCCTTCTCTGCCTTGGCAAGTGTTCGATGAAGAAAAACAAATTCAGATTACAAAAGTGAACAAAATTGAAATGCAGCACAGGCAGCAGCTCAAGACCACTTTTGATGTCCAGAGCCTGACTTTATTCAGGGTTTCAGGTGGAACAAGTTGTACACTGGCTGCTGGTACACTGGCATGCACATTTTTGGGGGAGACAACACAGGTAAAGTTCTCTGTGTTACCTGATCAAATGCACCTGAGCAGAGGACTGGGAAGGAAGGGGCATGAGGAAGGGGAGGAGGCAGCCAGAGGGCAAGGGAACAGAGGGAGGAGAGCAGCAAGGGAAGCCTTGGAGGAAAGCAGAGAGACAGGAGAGGGGAGTAGGGGAAGTGGCAGGGGGAGAGGACACAGGAGGAGGAGTGAAGAGTTAGTGCCACTTAGAGGTGGGGGAAGGGCAGGAAATTGAGAATAGGATATGGCAAATTATCCACAAAAAGGCATCAGTACTTATTAGTCCAACATACCAACATCAAATGCCAGTCAGCCAGCCAATTAAGAGTTACTTGGCACAGCCAGCTTCATCTTTCAAGTTAGCTTAATGCTACAACTTACAAAAACAGGTGCTGTTGAATCCCTTAGGAACAAGAGCAGCCTGGTGGTGGATAGAAGACCTCTCAGCCCCCTTTACTCCTTGGGTGCACCTGTGGTAAAATATGCATGGCCATGGTTCATCCAGAGTACTCACCATCCCA
The DNA here is from genome assembly GCF_003668045.3 of Cricetulus griseus. Lineage (NCBI taxonomy): Eukaryota > Metazoa > Chordata > Mammalia > Rodentia > Cricetidae > Cricetulus > Cricetulus griseus. The sequence continues at coordinate 10,229,348 of NW_023276808.1, forward strand.
GGATGTGCAAGGGATAAAAAACTGACTCCTGTCTCTTCTGACCTCAGGGATGCTGGCTGGTCAGCATCTGGGCAAATAAGTGTAGCCAAGGACTTTCCCACATCCCAAAAGATGTGGAGGACACGAGTCCATCTCCTCACTAGCTGTTGAGGCATTGTCTTCAGTAAAGACCCTCTCTGCCACTCCAAAACCATTCCAATGGAGAATGGTGCAAACCTGCCACCAAGCTTCTGTCACAAAAGACTTCAGAGTGAGAGCTTGGTCCTTAAAGATCCCACTCCAACAACAGTTACCAAGAAAACAAGTAATCCTTTCAGGCACTACCCACCTACAATGGGAACAGCAGAGGTGATGCTCATCAAAACATCCCTTGGCTTGACACTTTATCTCCCTGGCTCGGGGGGACATCGGTCCTGGTACCACAAGTATTTAGTCCCCAAGGATAAACTAAGAAATATGAAGAAAGATGGCAGCATAATTATATACTGTGTCGCTCTTTTCTTAAATGACAATATAATTTTAATAGAAGAGAGTATTTTACTGATGTGATGTTTCTAAGTTTACTTGATCACTAGTGAGCTGCCTCAGAAGGAAAAACATTTATGGTGTATAGGGTTGGCAACCACCCACAAAGTTTTCTTCAAGAAACAACATATCTGTTACCCATTTTAACTCACAATCACACACACACACACACACACACACACACACACACACACACACACACACACACACCCCAGACATGTTTTTAACCTGTGTTAATTTCACTGTTGCTTTCTTTAAAACTTCTAGAGATCTTAAAATTTCTTCTGAGGCATATTTGTTTTAGCTTGCACCTTAAAGTTACCTTCTTTTTAGCCTAAAATATAGGACCAGAAAATACCTGTTTTATTGTTGGAAACTGTGCTACTTTTAAGTTATTGTCTTCAGTGAACCTTAGAAACATGTCTAATACAATTGTAATTACAAAGAGCATCAATAAGCAAGAAACAGTTTCCCCCTTATTTAAAATGTGAAGGAAAATTCAGTCTTACCTATAGCAGTCAGTTTCCTGTAGTCTCTAGCATCCTATCTTTATGGAGATAATTCTGGGAATGATCCAGCAAAGCCCACTCTTCCTGAGTGAAATCAACATGCACATCATCATAGACTACTGCATCCTAAAACATTCAATAAATGTATAAAAAGAAAGTTACACTGACAACACTATAAATGTAAACATCTTTGAATATAGTAATGTAATTCTCATGATTCCAACATTAATTCCATGATATAGTTCATGTAATCACCAAGTCACTTAAAAAGAAAACCAAATAAGAGGGTCACCTCTGTCATTTCTACACATTTTGAGTGGGATATCACCATGTTAAAGAAATACTGTTTAACAAACAGAGATAGACAGCAAACAGATCAATAGTACTCAGTACACATCAGAGAAATTGCATAAATAACTAATATCTACAAGAAAGATGGGCAAACATCGTGTACCAGTTCATGCCTTTATTTGGTTCAGGAAACAAGGACAACTGTGATACCTGATGAATCAAGATTTGCAGTTGATGTCATATTTGTGGAAGACTCATTCAAGTTTTTCTTAGCATATGGTAATCACCTTGCTAAAGTGTAAATACAGAGAAAACTGAAATGCCCTGTGCTTAGGAAAAGGGATTCAGTCCACTGAGCCTGGAGAAGCCTGCTGCTGTGAAAGGCTAAGTACATTATTAAATTGTCCAGAGTCTTTGTTCCACAGACCCATGTGAACTCACACCCCAGCCTCAACATCCACCATAGACTACTATAAAACCCTATAAAGCAATTATGCACAATTCCAACAGACACATCTGTGCAAACTGTGATGGAAGAAATTTCTTCAGGAATTGTTTCATCTCCATGATGACACCTCAGGTCAGGAATATTGTATTTCAGAATCTTAGTTTGGCCCATGTCATCACCATTTCTGCCAAAAAAAGAGGGTCTGTACACACTGGTCATACACAGAGAAGGATGGCTATAGAAAATCAACAGACTTCCAGATGCTTTATATTTATGATTTGTTTGTTCATAATGTTAGCTTAGAAAAACTGAGAAACAACATTGTGTGCTAATTATGAACATAACTGGACTCTCAGTTTTTCATTAACAAAGAAAATAAAAAATCACCCATGGCAAAGAACCACATTTTCCTACATGACCCTCACCAGGTTAAGATGATGCTATACAATGATTGGCTTACTCAGAGTCCTACAGCTCCAACCCTACTATGATCCCCACTTGGCAACATTTTTCTTCAAAGTTGATTGTATTTCCTTTCATTTCTCAATGTGTTTTCACCTTGGTATAGAGGAACCATGGAGAAAGTGTAAACATCCGGTCATCTATATTGTTAAAAAATTATAATGAATTCTCAATTCTTAACATTAATACCAAATGCAAGGGCACACATTTGCAAAAGAAACATTACTAAAGGTTAAATCACATATCAAACCCCACATGTTAGTAGTGGGAAACTTCAACACCTCACTCTCACCAGTGGACAGCTCTGCTAGAAAGAAACTGAAAGAGAAATAAGGGAAATAATAAATGTCATGACTCAAACAAATATAATGGATATCTACAGACAAGTTCACCAAAAAAAAAAGAAAGAATATACTTTCTTCTCAGCACATCATGGAATCTTTTCTAAAAATGTCCAAATACTTGGACAGAAAGCAATTCCCAACACATACAAAATTTGGAATAACCTCATTAATCTTAACAGATCATAACACAAACAACAGAAAGCCTACAAACTCTTGGAAAATGAACAACTCTCAACTGAATTATCACTGGGTTGAAAAAGAAATAAACATAAAAATTAAAGACCTCCTAAAATTCAATGACAATGAATGCAGAGTATATCCAAACTTAAGTGAAACTGTGAAAGCAGTGCTAAGAAAGTTCAAACCACTAAGTACTCTCACACTAGTGACTTATCAGCACACCTAAAATCTCTATCATTAAAAAAAAAGGAACAAACTCATCCATGAGTATTAGACAGCAGGAAATGATCAAAAACCTGCCTGAAATCACTAAAGTGGAAACAAAGAACAATACCAAGAATCAGTGAAACCAACAATATATCCAAACCAACTAAAAGGTAGGGAGAAAATATACAAATTAATAAAATTAGAAAATAGGGGGGGATATAGCAACAGATACTGAGGAAATCCAGGAAATATTTAGGCCATACATCAAAAACCTGCACTCCACAAAATTGGAAAATATAAAAGAAATGGACAACTATCTTGATAGGTACTACATATACAAATTAAATCAAGACAAGATAAACAATTTAAATAGTCCTATAGTCCCTAAAGAAATAGCACTAGTCATTAAAAGTCTCCCAAATGAAAAAATCCCAGGGCCAAATGGATTCAGTGTGGAATTCTACCAGAATTTCAAAGAAGAGCTAATGCCAATAATCCTCAAATTGTTTCACACAATAGAAACAAAAGGATCTTTGCCAAATTCTTTTTATGAAGCTGCAGTTACCATGCTACCAAAACCACACATGTGTCAACTAAGAAGAAGAATTAAAGACCTATCTCCCTCATGAACATTGATGAAAAACTACACAATAAAATACTGGAAAACCTATGGCATGCCTTTAATCCCATCATTGGAGAGGCAGAGGCAGGTGGATCACTGTGAGGTCAAGGACAGCCTGGTCTAAAGAGCAAGTTCCAAGACAACCTCCAAAGCAATACAGAGAAACCCAGTCTTGGGGGGAAAAAAAGAAAAAAGCAAACAAAAACAACAAACTGGCAAAATAAATCCAAGAATACATGAAAGATATCCTTCCACCCTGATAAAGCAGGCTTCATCACTGAGATGCAGGGATGTTTCTACAAAGTAAAATTGGTAATATAAACAAACTGAAAAATAAAAAACAGATGATCATGTCATTAGGTATGAAAAAAACCTTTAGACATGTAAAAACTGCTTAGCCATGAACCTCACTCCACCCAAGGCTGTATCTTATAACCAGAGCTCAGTGTTGTCTCTCAGTCCAAATACCCAGACACAATCCTAGAACCACATAACATCTACTGGACAGTACAAAAACAGAGACCAAGAGCAATGCTGTCCTCTAGACATGTGAAGAAACTTCACCTTGATTGTCCCTGGGAATAGAGCATCTCCCCCAGGATGATGACCCATGAATCAGAAACTTCTGTTAGAGGCTGGACCTGAACTTCAGCTAGGATACATTACACAGATGAGCAGCCCTGGCAGGATAGGCTTAGGACCATAATTGGGAATTCAGAGTGTGAACCTTGTGTAATGACCCTTGGCATACTAAAATGTTATACTAGTTATACATGTCTAAATTCTTGCTCACAAAAGTTAGGATCAATTTCCTATGACTGATGATTGCCTTAAGTGCATCCAGATGAGGAAAGGAGACCTTTTCTAAACCAAATGCCAGACAACAGATTTTTAAAGAACAATGTTTGATTTCTACTATACACCTAAAACAACTTGTTTTGTTCTAGTTGCTTTATAAGAAAAAAAAAGGAAGCAAAGTTATTCATGTTTTGTATGTGTTTGTTAGTATGTTCAAGAGAATGTTTTCTGTGTGGACAGGTGACACAACAGAAAAGAGCCTGTCAAATGCCCTGAACCAGGAGTAGCAGGTAGATATGAACCTCCTGATAGGGGTGTTGGGATCTAAACTCAGGTTGTCCAAGAAGAGTATGTGATGAGCCACCTGCCAAGCCCAGTAACACCTTTAATCCACAAATTTAAAAGTCTTTAACTGATTAACAACAATACATATAGAAATAAAATATATAAATGAATCTAGGGAATATGTTGCATCAAAATTGAGATATAGTTTATAGTTAATTTGCAACATAAACTGAATACATTCCAAATACAATTTCCAAATATTTCTAAGAGAAAAGATGATTCCAAGACTACATAGAAAGTGAACACATTTCAGAATGCACAATGCAATTATATAAAAAAAGAAAAATTCAGGTGGTGGTGGGTCATGCCTTTAATCCCAGCACTTGGGAGGCATAGGCAGGTGGATCTCTGTGAGTAGGAGACCAGCCTGGTTGACAAGAGGTAGTTCCAGGACAGCCTTCAAAGCCACAGAGAAACTCTGTCTGGAAAAACCAAAATAAAGAAAGAAAATACAGTACACACCTTGATACAATATGACTTCTACATTTACCAGGGAAGCAACAATAATAAAGAATGTCTACGATATTTGTAACAGAATAGAGAATGGAGAGAAAAAGCCAAGAACAAAAGTAGGAAAATGAGCTTTTATCCAAAAGACCAAAACAATCTCAGCCAAACACAGCTACCTATGATTCCATGTGTACAGAAATTAAATAAAGACAGATTTCACAACTCCAACAAAAAAGTGACCCCTAAACTGTTAATTTTCTGACCCTCCAGCAACTAATATTTCTTCCAGAGAGGCCACATGCTCTGGGGCCCTCCCAGAAAATGTAAGCCATCTCCTACAGAGCCTTCTATGACTCTACAGGCCCTCGATCCCCCTTGTGGTTTCAGGCAAATCCAGCCACAGTGATTTCCAATCAAAACACAAGGTATAGAATAATTTAATGCCTGCTTCCTGTTGAATGGATGATGTCACAAGATGTGGCATCTTCCCTATTCACCTGCAAAATACTATGCTAACCTGAAATACCTCTAAATTGCAGAAAATCCTTTTGTGCCCTGGAACTGAACTTCACCTGAATCACATGATGGTGGCTGTCAGTAGCCGTCAGTGTTGAAAACACTCTAATCATGTATTGCTGAGGGATGATTCCCATGCCCTCCTTTCTAACAGTTTCTAAACTATCTGGAACATTTGTAAGACAAACCTGAAAGTGGAATGTAACATCCAGAACTTCTAGAATCCAGACCTTCAGTTTTCCAATCTGTCTTCCCACTGCACAACAAAAGCAACGCCTGTATCACTGGACAGTGATATTACCAGCTCATAGTCTCTCATGCAGGGAAAGCAGAGCCTCCCTTTCCACAGGGAATCCACACTCAACAAAGCTCAGAGCCCAAGGTTTGGGTCCAGCATTACTACTTCTTACAGGTTAGATAGAGGGAGGGATCTGTGGATTAATAAAGACAAAACAGCCAGTCACTGTTGAAAGAAGAATGACAATTTTATTTACAGGGGAGTTGACTTCTACACCATCAGCAGCACCCTAGGAAGTAAATCAGATCAAAGTCTAAGCTCTTAAGCCCCTGGCACCTTGCAGAAAATCTGCATATTTGTAAACATGCCTTGTTGTCAGTAGGGAAAATAAGGAAATAGCACCTAGCTGTGTGGCAATCAGCACCCCCAGGGTACTGCAGATCAACTCTAGATAAGAGAAGAAAAGCAGACTCCCAGAGGTCCCCTACAGGTGACCCCTTAAACATATAGAAATAAAAATTAGTGTCTGACTTAGTATTTCCAGGACTTCAACATCTATCGTGCCCATCATATTAAAGCCTGCCCAGGCCTTGCAGACCCTCTGTTTTAGGTAAATAGATGTCCCTTGAAAATAACCCATCATTGATAACTCATTTGTCCAGCAGACTGAGGTAGACCTGCCTTGAGGGGTAGTTTGCTGTCAAGGAAAGCATGATTTACTTTCTCCACAAATGGCTCTGGACTTGCTGGGTTTTTTGTGCCTCAAGACAGACAAGGCTAAAAGAAGCTTCCCAGATTTTAATCCTGTGGTCTAGAGATCCCTCTTCAGACCTGAATCGACCTTTAGTAAGTGTTCCAAAAGACAGAAGTCTCCCTAAAGAGGAGGCAACCTGATCTCACAAGCCTAAATAATTTTGAATACCCAATTGAGAAATCTAGAAAAGTTACCCAATCAAAATTTAAAGTGCCCATTCAGACTAGAGAATAAATATAATTCTTAGGATCTTAAAGCAGAAGGAATCTCCCATGAGAACTACTCAGTATGCTTGCTGTGTTAAGTGCCTGAGGGGCAGCTAAGCCAGAAACTGCCTGGTGGTTCCAATTGCAGCCACATTGTAAGTCACGATGTCAAGATCTCTCCCATGTCAGTAAGGAAAAGCTGGTCTCCTCCAGGGAGTCCCACTGTGGTGTCTGTACCACGAAAACCAAGACTGCAATCCTATCATCTCTGCAGCTTCTCCAAGTGGCATTTTTGGAGGAAACAGTTAAACATTTCACCGGAGGGAGGGTTAGTTAGCATATCAAGGAGTGTAGGAGCACACCTTGTAAGTTAAATTAACCCCTTTAGCAGCCAAAGGGACTGTATTTTAAGCAGGCATAAGGCCAGCAGAGGAACATGTGGGAAAAGGTTGGCTTGGCTTCCAGCTTTACTAAGCAGACATGGCCAATGATTAGGAAATGTGTTCCTTTAAATCCTTATTGCTGGCTGCCTTTCCCAGGTCAAGGTTTGAGCTGACCATAACCGGTCACACCTGTTTTTGAGAATCCATCAGCACCAAGGCTGGCAGATTTCTCATTAGCATCCAATGGCTCATTAGAAGGCTGAATCGAATCAGCAGGAACCAGATATACATAACAGTCTGGAACCGAGATTGGAGATTCACCATTTTCCTGAAAACTGCAAATAGACATAGGAGCCCACACCAAAACAGGATCTGGCCCTCTCAAAAGTCCCCAGGGAAGATCTATTCATTTATCCAGAGGCTTTTTCTGCACAGAGGACTGCCAATGACGATTTGATGCAGAGTTACTAGAATTATCCACTATTAAAAAATTTAAAACATAAATAAGTAGGGTGAGGCGAGCCAAGGGATCCCTCAAGGTCCCCCTTATTTAACCAAATAAGCTTTTAAAGTGTGATGGACCTGTTCCACAATAGCCTGTCCTTGGGTGTTGTAATGATGCCAGTTTTGGGGGTAATTACAAAATCCTGACAAAACTGATTGAAACTTGACACATGGTAGGGTTATTAGCCATTCCTTGAGGCAAATATACCCATTGACATCCTTTTGTAAGGCTCTCTTAAATTAAGAGATAGGACACTGAACACAAAATGCTGACAATCAGCAGGGTGCAGAGGAATATTGAAAATACAATCCTTTAAATCTATCACAAGTAAATGCCAATTTTTTGGGATGGCTACAGGTCCTTGCATCCCTGGCTGAGTGGCACCCATGGGAATCATGGTCTTATTGAACTGTCTCAAGTCTTGTAACAGCCTCAATTATCTCATTTTTTCTTAAAAACACATATTGGGGTATTCCAGGGAGAAGTTGAAGGAACAATGTGACCGGCATTGAGTTGTTCCTGAACCAGGGCATGAGCAGCCTCCAATTTTATTTTAGACTGGAGCCATTATTCTACCCAAACAGGTTCATCATTTTTCTAGATGATAGTTATTGGAGGTATAGGAAGCTTTGGGTGCAATCGCCCCCATTAAAAATGTCCCAATCCAGCCGTGCGTTGGTGGCCCACACCTTTAATCCCAGCACTCAGGAGGCAGAGGCAGGTGGATCTCTGTGAGTTCGAGGCCAGCATGGTCTCCAGAGCAAGTGCCAGGATAGGCTCCAAAGCTACACAGAGAAACCCTGTTTCGAAAACCAAACCAAAACAAAACAAAACAAAAATAGTCCCAATCCTCTCCTGTCTCCAGGTGCCCTCTTTACCTGGGGTCTGTCTGACACAGGCAAGGGCTCACCCTGTAAATTTTTCCCAATCTCCTTTCCTGCCTTGCTCTTTAAGCACACCCTACACAGGAGGGTTGACCCCATTGCTTCTAGGACATCTGGGTTCATACCTAAATTACTTACAGATAAATATTGTGGGTACACCTCATTGTTTGGCAATTTTGAGGAGCAGAATCTCTAGCTAAACCAAATTGTATATTTAGATTTTGTTATTAATGACGAAAATTATGAGGCTGTGAAAAATCTGCCATTTTCATTAAACAATCTGTTAACTCCATCCCTTTAGCCAGTAGGCAGGGGAAAGGCCTGAACAGCTCCCAATGTGACCAATAAATTTAGCAATTTTTTAGGTGAACAGCATATTTAATTTGTCCAAATAACATTTTGAACCTGATCCTCTATGTATAGAATTGTCTAAACAATTTAAAGAGCCATAAAAACATATTGATTCTTAGTCCATAGATTAACTGAATCATATTATTAGATGGGGAGAGACCATTGCAACAGCACATAAATTCATTCTCTGAGCTGTGGTTGGGGCCTTCTCTCCTGTATATTTTTACTAGTAATAACATAAGCTGCTCTTCTATCAGAAGAACCAATAGTAAAAATTGACATAGTATTTTCATGGTGAAAGACCCCCGGAGAGGTTCTTTCGTGGAAGAAGACCCACACCCAGGAATCAGCGAAACCACGAACTTTGGATGTAAGAACAAGAGGATTTATTAATAACACGGATATCCGGGGCTTAGCTTCTGTTTTGCCAAGCCCCGAGCCCCGGAAGGAGGGTCCTTTTATAAGGGAAAACAGGCATAGTACAGAAGCGAAAAGCATCAAATCAGCATTTTCTCAAGGTTTAATAGCCAGGCGAAATGGCCTTATCTCCTGCCGGTCCAGATGGCTGGCCTTGGGACCGAGCGATCCGGCGGGGGTTGGCCTTGCGTGGGGCGGGGAGTGAGAGCCAGCAGCTGCAGAGATCAAAAGGTGCTAAGGAGGGAAGTGCTAAGGAGGGAAGTGCTAAGGAGGGAAAGATGTATTCGCGCGCCCCGCCAGCTGCCGACCAGAGTAGAAAGGCTACAGCCCGGGGGTGGGGGTCTTTCATCCCCCATTTCTCTTGTTACTGAATGGAATCTTTCATTCAGAGGTCTCTGGATATTCTGGATCTATCTGCTTTAGCTGGTGGTATTGTTGAGTTAAAACTAAGGTTTGTATGGCAGATAATCGTTCTCTAATGAATTGAGTTATCTTGTTCAGAATGCAGGGACCAAGTATAAGGATTAATAATAGAATAATCAGAGGTCCCATGAGAGTAGATACCAGAGTAGTGATCCAGGGGGACTTAGTGAACCATCCTTCGAACCATCCTTGTTGAGACTCAAATAGCTGTTGCCTCTGTTTTAGCCTTTCCCTAAGTTTGGCCATGCTATCCCTTACTATTCCTGTATGATCTGCATAAAAGCAGCATTCTTCCTTGAGGGCAGCACATAGCCCCCCTTCCTGTAAAAATAATAAATCTAATCCTCGTCTGTTCTGCAGGACCACCTCAGAGAGTGATGTTAAGGATTTTTCGAGTGCACTGACTGACTCTTCCAGTACCTGGATGTCCGTGTGCATGGCTTGTTGTAGAAGCTTAAAATGATTAATTCCCTGTAGGGCAACGGTTCCGGTCCCTATGCCGGCTGCTATGCCCCCCACTGTTATTCCTCCTAATAATAGGGCCACGGTAAGGGATATTGGCTCCCTCTGGTCTTTATAAGCTTGAGCAAGGGGTTTCCAAATCTCCCGTTGTACTAATTGTAGTGCCTGTAAATGAGCTTGGAGAGAAGGGGAGTTAGCAAAATCTGAGACATCTTGATCAAGAAAGTTAATGATAGGAGTAGGTACTCCATGCAGGATTTCAAAAGGTGTGAGCCCATGTGGCCCAGGGGTGTTGCAAGCACGTTAGAGGGCTAGGGGGAGTAGGAGAACCAGTCTCTAGTGCCAGTTGCTAGCGACAATTTTGTTAAAGTCTCCTTGATTGTTCTATTCATCCTTTCTACCTGTCCTGAACTTTGGGGTCTATAAGCACAATGTAATTTCCAATCAATCCCCAACAAGGTGGCCACTGACTGACTTATCTGGGAGGTGAAGGCGGGCCCATTATCTGTTCCCAGTACCTGAGGCATCCCATAACGTGGAAAGATTTCTTCAAGCAATTTCTTAGTAACGATCTTGGCTGTTTCATGTTTAGTAGGAAAGGCTTCAACCCATCCTGAAAAGGTGTCTACAAAAACTAATAGATACTTGTATCCATATTTACCTGGTTTAATCTCAGTGAAATCTATCTCCCAATGTGTTCCGGGCCGGTAGCCTCTGACCCGGTTCCCAGGAGGAAGCTTCAGTCTGGATGCGTTGACTCGGGTGCACGCATCACATTGCTCAGTTACCTGTTTTAGAATATCATTCTTCCCCAAAAGGAAATTGAATTCCTCTTCTCGTTCGAGGAGCTCCCGCAACTTCTTGGAGCTCATATGTGTCATCTTATGTAAAAATGTCACTAGGTACTTGGTTACCCGGTAGGGGATGACAGTCTTTCCTTCATAAGTCCAATCCCTGTTTGGTTCCTTTGTGGCTCACAATTTCTCTAGGGTTTGGATGTCTCTTTGTTCATAGTCCCATGAGGGGGAGGGACGGTCGTTGGTGGGCTCTAGAGCCAGGAGGTTAGTGGTGTCTGTGGTCAGGGCCGCCTCTCGGGCAGCCAAGTCTGCCCTTCGATTGCCCCTGGCTTCAAGAGAATCCCCTTTTTGATGTCCGGGGCAATGTATGATACTTAAGGCGGAGGGCAGATGAAGAGCTCTTAGGAGAGCGAGGATTTCCTCCTTATTCTTAATGTCTTTCCCTTCGGAGGTAAGCAGCCCCCTCCGTCTGTAAATTTCTCCATGTATATGGGCAGTGGCAAAGGCATAACGACTGTCTGTGTACACGGTGAGCCTCTTACCTTCTGCCAATTTTAGAGCCTGCGTGAGGGCAATGAGCTCTGCTCTCTGCGCAGAGGTTCCGGGAGGGAGTGCCTGAGCCCAGACAACCTGATTCTCTGTGGTGACTGCTGCGCCCGTCCTTCGTTTTCCTTGATGCAAAAAGCTGCTTCCATCCGTGAACCAGATGTGGTCCGGGCTGGGTAGAGGCTGGTCAGTCAGGTCGGGTCTCGCCCCATGGGCCTCAGCCAGTACCTGTAAGCAATTATGAGCCTCTGGCTCCCCTGGGAGAGGGAGCAAGGTGGCTGGATTCAGAGTCACCAGAGGCCCAAAGTGGACCCGGTCTTTGTCCAACAGCATAGTCTGGTAATGAGTCATTCGGGCATTAGTAAGCCATCTGTCTGGAGGCTGTCTGATGACTGCCTCAACTGCATGAGGGGCATGTATGGTCAAAGGCTGCCCCAAGGTTAGCTTGTAAGAATCTTTTACTAGCAGGGCTATGGCGGCAATCATTCGGAGACAGGGTGGCCATCCCGATGCTACAGGATCCAATTTCTTGGAGAGGTATGCAGTGGGCCTTCTCCAAGGCCCCAGTTTTTGGGTGAGGACTCCCTTGGCATAGCCTCCTTTCTCATCTATAAAGAGTTCAAATGGCTTAGCTAAGTCCGGTAGACCCAGGGCTGGTGATTCAAGGAGAGCCTTTTTGATGTTGGTGAAGGCTTTCTTTTGGGGCTCTTCCCATTTAAAAGCAACCCCTGGCCGAGTGAGGGGGTAGAGGGGAGCCGCCATTTCGGCAAACCCGGGGATCCATAGGCGGCAGAAGCCTGCCGTTCCCAAGAACTCTCTCAGTTGGCGGGGATTTTGTGGGGTGGGAATGTCTAAAATGGCACGCATACGGGCTTCCGTTAGCCATCGCCGTCCATCCTTTATCTTGTATCCTAAATAGGTCACCTGTTTCTGACATATCTGGGCCTTCTTGGCGGATGCCCGGTATCCTAGGCTCCCAAGAGTCTGGAGGAGGGCTCGAGTGCCTTCCTTGCATTCTTCCTTGGTTTTGGCTGCCAGGAGGATGTCATCTACATACTGTAAGAGGATTAACGCGGGGTACCGGACCCGGAATCCTGCCAGATCCTGATGTAAAGCTTCATCAAAAAGGGTGGGGCTGTTCTTAAACCCTTGAGGTAACCTAGTCCAAGTTAGCTGCCCAGAGATTCCAAGGTCGGCATCCTGCCATTCAAAGGCAAATATAGGTTGGCTGGTGGGATGCAGGCGGAGGCAGAAGAAGGCATCTTTAAGATCTAAGACTGTATACCAGGTATAGTTGGGTGGCAATCCGCTCAGCAAATTATAAGGGTTGGGGACAGTAGGGTGTATGTCCTCTATCCTTTTATTGACCTCCCTCAGATCCTGTACTGGCCTATAGTCATTGGTTCCTGGCTTCCTGACGGGCAACAAAGGTGTATTCCAAGGAGATTTACAGGGCACCAGAATCCCTTGTTCAAGTAACCTTTTAATATGTGGCCGAATTCCTTCGCGGGCTTCTTTAGGCATTGGATACTGTCTGACGGATGCAGGAAGGATGGCAGCTTTTAAGGTTACTATAATTGGGGCCTGGTTAATGGCAAGGCCCATTCCTCCTGTTTCAGCCCAGGCTTGGGGAAATTCCGCAAGCCAGTGATCAAGGGTTTCCTGATTGTTCGAATTAGTCCTCTTTTCATGGAGTCTGTATTCATCTTCTATGGACATTGTCAAGATGGTAAGGGGAATTCCCTCTGGCCCTGTGACTTTGACTTCTGACCTCTCAAAGTGTATTTGAGCTCTTAATTTGGTCAATAGGTCCCGTCCTAGTAAGGGGTAGGGGCAATCTGGCACATGGAGGAAAGAATGCATAACCTTACCAGTCGCGAGCTGGAGCTGCCGATTTGTAGTCCAATGGTACTGCTTTCCGCCTGTAGCTCCCTGTACCCATGCAGTCCGGTGACTCAGGGGTCCGGGTGACCGATTCAGAACAGAATGTTGTGCCCCTGTATCTACTAGGAAGGTGACCGGATGCCCCCCGACTTGCAGTGTTATCCTGGGCTCAGGGGGGGGCTCCTGGCCCTGACTTCTCTAATCTTCTAGGTTTAGAAGGTCAGAGGTTCTTGGCCGTGGAGGCTTGGCCCGGGGGTTCTTAGGGCATTCTTTTGCCCAATGTCCTTTTTCTTTGCAGTAAGCGCATTGATCCCTGTCCAGGTGGGGCCCCCTTCTGCCATCCCTCTGCCTATTCTGTCTCTGACCTGTCACTACTGTGGCCAATAGCCTGCTCATCTCTCTATTCCGCTTACGGTCTCTTGCAGCCTCTTTCTCCTCTGCTTCTTTTCTCAGTCTTTCCTCTCTCTCCTGGGCTTCCTTTCTCCAACGTTCTTCTCTTTCTGTCTGTGTCTCTCTCTTATTAAAAATACGTTCTGCTTCCTTTAACAAGTCTTGGAGCGTATATCCTTGTAAATTTTCTAGCCTTTGGAGCTTGTTTCTTATGTCCGGGGCTGACTGCCAAATAAAGGACATAGAAACGCTGGTGGCCTGCCCTGGATCTTCTGGATCATAGGGAGTATACATTCTATATGCTCCTTTTAGTCTCTCTAGAAAAGTGGCGGGCGATTCCTCCGCCCCCTGTATTACCTGCTTTACCTGGGCCAAATTGGTAGGTCGGCGTCCTGCCCCCCGGAGACCCGCGACCAGCAACTGGCGATAGAGACGCAGATGGGTCCTACCTGCTTCAGTAGTAAAATCCCATTCAGGTCTTTCAAGAGGGCAAGCCGCATCGATTTCATTGGGCAGCTGGGTGGGCTGCCCGTTGGCTCCTGGGACATTCTTTCGTGCCTCTAGTAGAACACACTGTTTCTCCTCCGAGGTTAAAAGAACCTGCAAAATCTGCTCACAATCATCCCAGGTAGGTTGGTGAGTTGTGAGTACCGACTCTATGAGAGATGTCAGCCTCACAGGGTCTGCAGAGAAGGAAGGATTATTATTTTTCCAGTTATAGAGGTCCGATGCTGAGAATGGCCAATATTGAGGTTGGCCATTCGGTCCAGTTCGGAGGGGCAAAGCGGTTGAATCTGGAGCGGGCTGCTCCCTGCGACCTCTTAGTCGGTGAGCCATTGGGGAAGGGTCAGGTGGGGGAGCTGAAGCCGTCTCTGCCGAGACGGCGGGGGCCGCTTCTGCCTCTGGCGGGGGCGGCAGCGCCGGGTATGGAGGGGGTTCTTCAGTCAATAGGTCAGCCAACAGGTTTTCTCCCGGGGGAAGCACCTCAGGCGTCTTCTTCTTCTCTTCAGCTTTAGCGTCCTTTACCGCTGTAGGGTAAAGGCTGGAGTGGGGAGGGAGCTGGGGATTGGAAAGGGTTGGGGTTGAGGGAATGGGCCGGTTGGAGCGGTTAGAGGGAGGAAGGGAGGGGGAGCCCTTGGGGTGTAGGAAAGGACGTATCCAGGGGGGGGGGTCCTGAACCAAGGCCTCCCAAGTGACTATGTATGCCACCTGGTCGGGATGCCCCTGTGGTCCAGGATCCATAGTCTTCTCTTTCACCTGAAATATAGTTTGGAGGTTAAAGGTACCATCTCGCGGCCAGCCAACGTCAAAGGCTGGCCATTCTGAGGAACAAAGAGTAATCCATTTGCGTTTACGCACATCAACAGATTGGTTATGAGCATAATCCTGCACATCTCTCCAGTGTGAGAGTGTTAGGGACAAAGGAGTGGTGATAGTTTGTCCCATAGTTTCTAGACTTAGTAGAACACAGATAATGGTTATAATACAAAGACTAAGCAAAACAACACTTTCGCTGCGCGGTTTCGACAGAGAGTCGATAGTAAGATTTTAGAAGGCGTTGAAGAAGGGGGCCAGCCTTCTTCGTCCCCGGTAAGGATTGCAAATCCTTCAAGCCGAGGACCCTCTCCAAAGAGGTTGGGAAGCTGTCCAGTCATAGATCTCAGCTCAAAAACAAAAGTACAAAGGTGAGCCCACTAATGCTTCAATCGCTACCAGGACGTCTCCTGGAGCCAGGGTCGGGAGTCCGAACCCGTCAAATACAAATGTACGCAGCTGTGTACTACCAACGCGGGCGCGCAGTTCATGAAATGGTTTCAGACAGAAAGACAGGACCAGACGAGACAAGACAGTGGATCCACATAACACTTACCTCCCAAATGTGGGTCGGTGGTCCCTGGGCGGGGGTCTCGATCCCGGACCGAGCCCCCAAATGAAAGACCCCCGGAGAGGTTCTTTCGTGGAAGAAGACCCACACCCAGGAATCAGCGAAACCACGAACTTTGGATGTAAGAACAAGAGGATTTATTAATAACACGGATATCCGGGGCTTAGCTTCTGTTTTGCCAAGCCCCGAGCCCCGGAAGGAGGGTCCTTTTATAAGGGAAAACAGGCATAGTACAGAAGCGAAAAGCATCAAATCAGCATTTTCTCAAGGTTTAATAGCCAGGCGAAATGGCCTTATCTCCTGCCGGTCCAGATGGCTGGCCTTGGGACCGAGCGATCCGGCGGGGGTTGGCCTTGCGTGGGGCGGGGAGTGAGAGCCAGCAGCTGCAGAGATCAAAAGGTGCTAAGGAGGGAAGTGCTAAGGAGGGAAGTGCTAAGGAGGGAAAGATGTATTCGCGCGCCCCGCCAGCTGCCGACCAGAGTAGAAAGGCTACAGCCCGGGGGTGGGGGTCTTTCAATGGGACTGCTTCTTACTATTTTGGGAATCTGAAAGGATGTATTAGCATAAATTGCAACAGCCCAAGAGTTGGAAACTGATTATCAATTTTCTTTGAAATCAATTAAAGGTTTTAAATGGCAGCTGTCTCCTGAGAGGCTTTTTCTCAAAAATCTTTATCAAATCATGTATCAACATTTACTTTCTAGATTTTTCTTTACAACTATAAAAATTTAAGGGGATTTCTGCATCTTCTCCTCTACCAAATTCCATATAATCATCCATAGATTTCCCCTGCCCTCAATCAATGCTATGGGCTTCTGTTATTTTTCCACCAACTGAATCTTGAGGATTCAAATCAACCTCTCCTGTTAAGACATTGAGTGACCAATTGAATGTTCTTATTGACTATAATTAAAGCAATTTTGGTAGCTAATTTACTATGTCTGAGACAAACCATATCCAAGGCAATTTAAGCAGTTCCTTTTGTCAGCATTCATGCATTCACAATCCTACATATATCAAACATTCATGTGTGGCCACACCAAACATTCACAACTTGCATACATCTCACATTTCTCATTTTACTTGGGTTATGATCAGTCTGTTGAACTGAAAAATCCCTAATTGAAATCTCTGGTAACACAGCAGTTACAGACAATTCTTGAATTATGAGCATCCAAAATTTGAACAGATCCAAATTTACCTATGTTGCCTTTCTTTCTCCATAAGTCTTAAGCACAATTTCTGGCTGGCTGTATCAATAGCATGTTCATACATTTGACTGGAGTCAGCCAAAGCTACATCTCCCAAGGCTACAAGTGATCTAAGTTCTGACATTGACCTTAGCCTAGCCTTCTCCCCTCTGACCTGCTGTAGGTCATCTGTGGCTGCTTCCCTCTCCTCCATCTGGGGAACAAACCCAGTTCTCTTTTCTCATCTGTTGGTACTCTCTCTGACTCAGTGCCCTTCCTGACCATGTCCAAAGCAACACCTAGAAGGCTCTGTGTATTTCCTCCTCCCCATGCCCTGCTCTCTCTAATGCAATAACATTTTTAACTGAAGATTCTGTTGGTCTGATATCTAAACAAATCCCAATAAACCCATGCATGACATTTGTATTTACTATTGCTCTATTTTTCTCATTTTTCTATTTTTATATATATTTTCTTTTTCTATTTTTCTATATTTTAATTTTTTAATGTCTTTTTGAGACAGAGCTTCTCTCTTTCCAATCCAGCTCCATTCAGAGCTGTGGCACATTACACTACCTTACAAGCCTAACTCTCTCAGGAGTTGAGGCAACCATGACAATGCACGCACTCCTACCTTGACCTTGATGCTGGCCAGCAAATCCACTGGTGATCCGTCAGTGTGTATTCCCTTCTTCATCTTGGTGAGGACCTCCACTATGTAGCATCCAGTGCTACTACTTCTTACAGGTTCCAGCAAGGGACATGCAGATTAATAAAGACAAAACAACTGGTCACTCTTGAAAGAAAAATGCCAATTTTATTTAGAGTGGTGTTGACTTCTATAGCATCAGCAGTTCCCTAGGAAGTAAATCAGATCAAATTCCAAGCTCTAAAGCCCCTTGCCCTATGCAGATAATCTGCATATTTGTAAACAGGCCTTGTTGGCGGGAGGGAAAATAGGAAATAGCACCTAGCTCTGAGGCAGCCAGTAGCTCCCCAGGTGTACTGCTGATCAACCCTAGATAAGAGAAGAATAGCAGACTCCCAGGGGTCCCCCACACCAAGGGCCACTGCCCAGCTCAACACAGGGACCAGCAGAACTTCAATGTGGCTCATGGTCCATCCCAGCCCAAGTAGTTCAGATTCTATAGCTCAGCCCATCTGCTTTTCCTGGTCTGGGGACACAGGCCCACACACTCACCATGGCATGGCTTGTGGTCTTCCTTACAGCTCTCCACAGCTGAACAAGAGGAGAATCCTGGAAGGAACCTGTAAGCTACCCTCAACTACTGCTCCTGATGGATAAGCTTTCCAAAAGTTCATCCTTAGTTAAGACTACACTGCTGGCCTTCAGGATTTTAGCAGTCACCCTCCTGAATGAGCAGAGATCAAATGACTCAGATCACACAGGCACTCCCAGATTTGCCCTTCCACACTATACTCAGTTATGGTCCTGATGTGGGAAATTAGTAATTTAGTAAAAATCCTCCAATCTGGCAGAGCACATCCTGTTCCTCTTCCATGGCACAGGTTGCTGTGTGTGCACATTCAATTACATGCTCAATGTTCAGCACAGCCAACCCTTTGCTTCAAAGCTGGGAAGTCCTGCAACCAAACACAGAGCACATTCAAACAGCATCTGTTGTTGTTGTTGAAGAAGAAGCAGAAGCAGAAGCAGAAGCAGAAGCAGAAGCAGAAGAAGAAGAAGAAGAAGAAGAAGAAGAAGAAGAAGGCCCTGGTTGAGAACACAATGAAGTGGTTATAAAAATGTCTTGAAGACAGAGAAAATGATAGTGGATATGATGTATATATAACCCCCAAAATTATATTTAAAAGTTGAATCAGGCATTATGGTCCTGTGCTCCAGAGACTGGGGATTTGTATCAGAGCACACGCAGTACTACTCACACTATTTTTCTCAGGGTTATCATCTTAAACCTGGAAAAAACAATTCTGTTAGGCAGTGCAAGACCATTTTATCCAGTTCTTTTTCTTAGGTTGAAATGTAACTACAGGAATTTGGTTTCATGATGAGTTCTTTTCTTTATCTAGATTCTTGTTTGCCTGATCCATGAAACTGAGAAATGGAATTCAGGACATTAATGGAACATCTAATATTGATTACCTGACTCCACATGGTAAATGTCAACTAATGTCACAGAAGGAACTCTCTCTTCCTTCCCCTACTTTCTGTCTATAACTACACCTGCTTTTCAGTTGGTGAATGAAATTCTTACACGGGTTCCTCCTTCATTTGTAAATTCACAATAAAATCTTGAGAACTTGGAGGATATCCATTTACTTGTTATTTCCTTCCCAGAGAAAAGTCAAGGCTCAAGATAGAATGAATTGGATGACTGTCTTTCCAGTAATGTGCAGGAGAAGCAGGGTAGGTGTTCAAAGTAATTCTCAATTACATAGTGTGAGGCAAGCTTGAGCTATGGGAGACATTGACCAAAAGCAGTGGTTCTCAACTTTCCTAATGCTGTGACACTTTAATTCATTTCCTCATGATGTGGCCCCCACAACTGTACAACTGTTTTCAGTGCTTCTTCATAACTATAATTTTGTTGGTATTAATTATAATACAGAACCCACAAGTTGAGAACCATTGCTCTGAACTGATACATATTAATG
Source organism: Cricetulus griseus (assembly GCF_003668045.3). Lineage (NCBI taxonomy): Eukaryota > Metazoa > Chordata > Mammalia > Rodentia > Cricetidae > Cricetulus > Cricetulus griseus. The sequence continues at coordinate 10,248,997 of NW_023276808.1, forward strand.
AGTAAACACCACTGAAGATAAAAGTGAAATGAAATTCTTAAGCAAGGAAACAATGGAAAAAATAGAAACAAAGGGATTATGACCGTAATGCATTTAAGGAAAGGAAATTTTAAAAATGTTGTCAATAATTGATTTTTTAAAACAGATAAAATAAACGAAAGTATGCTTAGCTATGCTGACTTTCAAACAATGTAGGCTCTTTCCTAGTAGGGATACTGTCACTAATAAGACATTGTATGAATTTTGTCATATCTAAAATGATAGCTACTGAGTACTGTAGGGTGATTCATGGAGCTACAGCCAATGGCCTGTACCTGAAACCTCTGAGCTGACTTAATTGTATCAAACAGGATGGCATACATATATCTGCATACAAGAGTTGCCTAATTGTAAATTCAATATTCATTTGCTGAAGATAACATTTCCAAGCTGTCTCTGTTCATTCACATGACATGAATTAAAACATGTTGGGAAATTACAAAACATTAGTTACATCACAGTCAAGTCCCTTTTCATGATGGTGACTCCAGCAGTTGATTGCCTTCCCAGTTTCCCCTGCATTGTACACAATACACTACTCCTCTTGTTTTGGTCTGAAGACAGAAGCAATGCTCCACATGCATATTCTTTTCCTATGACTGCTTTGGATAGTTGACTACATGACTCAAATGGACAATTTAAATCTCTGAGGTGGGACAGTCATTTAATTGATGAATTTTGAAGGCGTAATATAGAGATCAGTCAGGTCATTGCCATGGAGAGCAACAGACTGCAATCAAAGCCACTGACATCAACATAAGAGTGCTTGTTTCAGAAACATTTTTTCAAGATGGAAATGCAGCTGCCCTAGAATTAACATGCCTTTCCAGGGAGAAATCACTTTACACACTTAGGAGGTTTATATAGAAAAATCTCTTTATTGATGGTATGCATCCAACTCTACGTAAAGCTCAAAGAGGAGCCAGTTTAGACATTTTTGCATTCCACAAATGACATCATCCTTAAGTGTCTTTAGATTCATACTCCAGGTTGATCTTTGAACAAAGTAAATAGACAGGCAACTTGTAGGTCTACCTACTTAGGCATATGTGAGGATTACACAGCAAAGATATATGCCAGAATAAATTAATTTCACCTGTGATCTGGCCTTGAACTCTCCTCTGCCTGCCTATGCCTCAGGAGTGCTGGGATTTTAGCTTCTAAGGAAAAGAGCATCTTGTATACTACTCCAGTGGGAGGGGGGAAGAAAGGAATAGACCTCTATGAAGTAGCAGGAACACAATATGAGGGGACAAATTCAAGAGGCAGCTACTCAAATGGCACCACACAAAGGGATCACAGGGTATCTCTAGAACATTACTAAGCCAAAAGTGGCCATTGGACCAATAACAACAGCTCCATATGGAGGGAGGAGTTGGGTTCTCAGGATCTGAAGCAATCTTTCCAAAAAGGCCCTGGCCCCCGACAATTACCAGACCTCACAGGGCAATTTCTATATTTAGTAAGGCTCTGTGTTTTACTGTCAATACCCCAGGCCTTTAAGGGAATATCCCAAGACCTAAGCCCCAGGCTAGGAAAGCTGACAAATGAAAATTAAAATTAATAAAAGTTTAAGAACTTGGGCCCTGAAAAGGGAATTTCTACATGTAAGACAAAATTTAACTCCTTAAATCAGGAGTGCCAAGGCTGGCACCTGACACCTTGCTCTCAGAGAAGGGGAGGTAACTGTCCACCACTCCAGTTAACATTCTTTTGCTAATTACTGGTTGTAAACATCCTGCAGCCTCCACAGGTTGGATGTCTGTTGGCCCCAGGCTTCTTCATTTCAGGCCCAGACTGGCCCCAGCCTCTGTGATTCTATTGCCCTAGCAGCAGCCCATCAAGCCTGCAGACAGCCAGTCGCCAGCGATGCCCCCACAGCTGAGGGGTCCCAGGCAGAGGGCCATGCTGTGCCAGAGGGCTGAGAAGGAAGCCGGCTTTGAGGCAGAGGGGGAGGACAAGGACAACAGCTTCCTCCTGCTGCAGCAGTCTGTGACTCTGGGCAGCTTGACCGATGTGGACCAGCTCATCGCCTTGATTGGCGAGACGCTGAAGCTGGACACAGCACACGATGGCCCTGCCTCGCCGAGTGCTGCCCCGGGCCCCCCGCCCCTGCGGGTCCTGGCTGCGATCTCAGTGGAACAGAACCGGTCCCCGTCCAGGCAGATGCTGAGATCTTCTGTGCCTGCAGAGACCGGGGCTCCAGCTCACCCCAGAGCCATTAGCTGCATGCTGTGGGAGCGCTGGCGCCTGCGGAGCCAGGCGGCTCCCTACTGCGTGGCGGAGCTCACTGCGGTCACCAGCGCCCTATGCCCTGTGTCCCGGCAGCCTGGCCTTGAGGGACCTCCGGTGACAGGAAAGCCGAGCACCCCACAGCCTCTCTCAGGCCCTTGCCGGCGGGGTTGGCCCCAGAGCACAGCCATGTCCCTCCCTCTGCAACAGCGAC